>NW_019154118.1:16680180-16970536 GCF_002288905.1 Enhydra lutris kenyoni
TCAGTGATCCCATAAACACACACACACACACTTAGTGATCACACACACACACACACACACACACACACTCTCGGTGATCCCATAAACACACACACACCTCTAACCCCCTAGATTCGTGTAGTATTTCTGCTACAGGCCAGACGCTCTAGATCCCATAGCTCCCAAACCAGTCACACTGCAGAAACAAGAAAGGGTAACAACTGCTCACAGTTACCTGACATTTATTTGCTAACGTTTTACGTTCTTTACCTCACCTTCTTCTCCCAACAAACCTATGGAATCGGTAGTGTTACTCTTAGCAGATGGGCAGAGAAACCAAAGTTGAGACAAGACCCAAGTCTGAATTCTGACGTCCCCCCTCAAGCTGTGTAGTGCGAAGCAAATGAACCACAGGGACGCATAGACCCCCACCCTACACCCCACTCTGCTGCCCCCTACCTCAGACTCACCAGGCCTGGGAAGGACTTGGGGTCAGACGCGGCAGAGTCCGAGAGCTGCAGCCCTTTCACGTGTTCACTAATGTCCGAATCCTGGGGAAAAGACCCCCCGAGAAGTTGCCCAGGGCACAGCACGGAGAGGGATGACCACCCAGGGAATTCCGCTCAGGCCATTGGTGCCAACACAGGGTGAAGCTCTCACCAAAATCCACCTCTTCCAGAAAACCTGAAAGAGGGCTGTGGACCCTCCCCTTCCTTCTGGACACGGGCACCAGCCCCACCTCACTGGGGATGAACAGCCCAGTTGACCCCACACTGTGACTCAGGTCAACAAGGATTTACGCATGTAAGGAGAGCCCGGAGAAGTGGCATGGAGACAGTTAGAAGTTGGCAGTAGGGAAGGTTCATGCTGTCCTAAAAAACAGAATGAGAGTATCTTTCCCAGGAAGCAGCTTAAAGCTCCTTAAATGAACTCCCGCACCATCTACCTGGGAAAGGAGCAGGACTACGGGATGGAAAACTGAAAATGCCAAAGGCACTGGGAAGTACTTGTGGGCATCTGGGTCATTGGCCCAGTCTTGCCAAAGCAAGACTCCCACGCCATCAGTGAGAGGAGTCTTCTGGTAACCTAACTGACCGCTGCTGGGGCCAAGTACTCCCCATGGTCCCACCCCCTCCGTGTCCTCCCCTCTCTACAGAAACTCTACAGAAACAGACTACAGCAAGCAACCAAGCAACCGCTGCTGTCAAGAAGTAAGAGGGGGCAGGCAGGAAGAGAAAGGTACTACAGAAGAACAGGAATGTCCCAGGAGGGTGCCAATGGAAAGGCAAATTTCTATCCTGAATTTCTAAGGCCAGCAGGTTTGGAGTTTCATTCAGGCTCTGGCTGCCTGCTGGGTCTGGGCAGATCTGTCACCAAGAAGGGTTCTGGCCAGCTGCTGGTGACAGCCCACTGCAGGGCCTGCAAACGAAGCTAAGCTCCAGACTCCTCCTCCAAGTAGGTAATGAAGATGTTGGGGACCCCGATCTGCACGGGGCTTAAGAGAGCAGCAGAGGGAGGGAGCGGCAACTCCCCAGGGCACAGGGGGACTCACCTGGCTCCGGTCTGATCTGCTCTCTTTGGGGACCGAAGTCCGCTCCTTGGGCTCCTTCTCCTCCACCACCTGGGCCTCTCCCCGCCTGGAACCCTCTTCTCCTGCATCCAATGAGTCTTCTGTTGCCTCCTTTTCGGTGGCTTGGGCAGGCTGACCACCCCCAGGGTCCACCTCAATCCTGGACATCCCAGGATCACTCTTCTCATCCGTTTCTTTTGCCGGGAGCCGAGCACTCGCCCCTCTTCCCTGCTGCTCTCTGCCATCAGCGCTGCTCAGACTGCCGTCTGCTCCCTGGCTGACGAGCTTGCCAGGAGTGGGGGGCCCAGAAGCATCAGAATACAGAGAAGCGTCCTTCCTCTCCTCTGGCTGGCTTGTTCTCGGAGACTCCTAGGCAGCAGCAGACCATGTCAGACAAGGAGGCGTCAAGAATTAATAAAATGACTTCAGAGACTTGCAACAAGATGGAACTGTCATTCCTCGACTCGAACGGGTCAGTGCTCCAGTTCTGACCCCAGTGGTTATCCAACACCCCAACAGCTATTTAAAACCCCGACTCCTTGTTCCACTCCAGATCTGAGGAATCTAAACATCCGTGGTGATTTACAGACACCCATCTGGCCTCGTCCAGGGACAGGCGTGGAAACCAGCGCACTGAACTCCATCACCGCCTACCAGGTTCTCAAGGAAGAAATGTCTCATTCCAGCCCCAATAGCCAAACCACAGGACTGCAGACTCAGAAGTCAGTATTTACTTTTTAGAAAGTCAGTATGTACTTACAATGATGATAGAAAAATCACATAAAAGTATCAATGCCTAAAATTTGTTTTTTTCCCTTTTAAAAGGCAGCAGGGAAAACAGAAGGAGAATGCCCTTCATCAGTGTGACGAAGGTGGCTCTCCCCCAAAAGCCTCCTCCGCACACGCCACCCTATCTGCTTCTGAGAAGCAGAAGCCAAGACAAGATTTCCTGGGGGAAATGGCTCTGAAGGATAAAGGGGTTGGGAGGCCTTCAGAACGCAGGTCTGACCTGGGGTGCGGGAGCGGGGAGGGGGCAGCTGAAACCCACAGCGCCTTGGGCCTCCGCCCGGTTCTGAGAAAGTCTTGGCCTGCACCGCAGAGTCCCACGTCTGCCAGGGACGGTCCTGCTCTAGGGCCTGGTGTTCTCTGTGGACAAGCACGGCCTTGGCATGAGCCCAGCCAGATCAGAGGTGCCGTAGCTTGAGGCTGACCTCACGGAGGTCCCCCTCAGCACGGTCTCTCACTTAGAGCCCCTGTCCAGCTGCCGTACCCTGCCTCTCACCACAAACCTCACTCTGAAATGAGTGAAAGTTCAGGAAGAACCCTGAAAGCCGGCCAAAGTAACAAAAGAAACCCCTTCCTCGAAATACGGCGAGTGCTCTCCCGGGGTCCGAGAAGCCTTCCTCCAAGAACACATCGCTTGGGATGCTGGTGTGAACAACTTCTGAGCAGGGACACGTGACGCTTCCAGATTCCTCAGCCTGGGGACTCACAGAAGGAGCCTGGTGACTGGAGTCCAGAGGTCCCCGCAGAAGCCTGGAACACGGCATTCCTCCATGCTGCCTGTTAAAAGATCTACTGACACGCCCACCCGCCTACTGACCAGCCTCCCAGAACCTTCCAAGGGCGGTCAGGAAAGGGAGGGGAGTTCAGCAGTTCAGAGATGAGCTTCAGAGACACTGAGACACATGACTTAGGTTCAAATCCTCACCCGACCCTTACAGGGACCTGAGGCCCATTATTTAACTTCTCTATGCCTCAGTGTCTTTCTCTAAAATATGGGGACACAGGAGGACATACCTCACTGGATCTGAGGGAAGATTCAGTGAGTTAACACTCACCAAGTGAGCTAAAGAACCAAGCCCATGCCGGACAGACCCTGAGCGTCCCACACATGTTCCACTAATGTTTTCCTGTGAGACACACATGGTCACTCCCCAGGTGCCTTCTGTGTGCCAAGCACTGCTCTGGGGACACCTACATGAACAAGACATAGATCTTGCTCCCAGTACGGAGGAGCGTGACATGCCCCAGGTCATGAGCCTTTGCTGCCCAAAGCAAAGGGCACTGGACACAGTGCTGATACTGTCCTCGGCCCCAGGCCTGTCCCAGGGAGAAAAGCAGAAGGTGAAAGAGAGAAGGGGAGGCTTCCCTCATGCCCTGGCAGCTCGAAGGCAGGGTACCCTCCAGTACTGCCCATCCTCGCCACATCCGTAGCCTGGGGCTTCACAAGCAATCCGCTGTGATCCCAGAGAAAGGGGGGAGGTGAGCCCCTCCTCCTCAGGAGCAAGGGGAGGCCAGGCCTGCTCATCGCAAGCCCCAAGACAGTGGCCACTGCGCGGCTGGAGGGCAGCCCCCAGCCCGAGGGGCTCCACAGACCTCCAAGGGGTGGGAGTTTGTCAGGGTGACTGAGGGGTGTCTGGCAGAGCCAAACCACCCTGGCCACGCTCATCTCATGATGACATGAGCACAGGGGAGGGTCAGATGCCGCAGCACCCACGGCGTTCAAGCTAAAGTCCACAGCACCTCACATGGCCCAGAGCCTTTCTCGCCCAGCCCTGCCTGCTTCTCAAGGGTCACAGGCAGCCACACCCTGCACGCATTCCCCTGCCCCGGCCGATGGATGAACCTTGTGCCATCGCGCTACCTGGCCATGCATGTTCTTTTATTTTTTTTTTCCTTGAGGTTGGTTATTTCACTTTATTTAGCCAACAGTCACACTCTGAGCCCCACCAAATTAGTCCTCCAGCCTCACTCGAGGGTCTGCCTCCAGAAGCAGCTCAGAGGGCGACCAGGAGGGCCCGGATTCCCCAGTCAGCCTCCTCTTCCACCAACACACACCACACAGCACAGCACAAAATCACCGCCTACATCCCCAGGCACCCTCCCCAGGGGGGTAGGGGGCCCCCAGTGCCCAAGAGCCACCTGCCAGGGCCCAGCTCCAGGCACAGACTCCCCCTTGCTCCTGAGATGCCATGCACATTCTTAACACACACACACACACACACACACACACACACACACACACACACACGATCTACCTAGACAAACTCCCACTGGCCACAGTACCACATCTTCCAGGAAGGCCTCCTTGATCCCCGGGAGAGCCGTCCTGAGATGAGCCTTCGTGGCCAGTCACCCCAGCTACTCTAACATCCCTGCTAACTTCCTCTCTGCATCCCTCACCAGATCAGCTCCCGGCCACCCTCAGCGCCTAGTTTCTGGCACATACTAAGTGCTCAGCAAATATCTGTTGGCTGAGCTTTTTAAAATGAATGTCTCGTGCAGATAAAGGAGCTCCCACTCTGTGAAATGGAGATGAACTGTTCATTTCACAAGGTTACAAAGGGGTCAGCCTCTACCTGTCACAGTGCTTATGAAATGGAAAACGCTGAGCAAATGTTAACTGTGAATATTCAAGATGAGGGAAAAGCATGTAACCTTTCAAAAACCAGAGGACATCAGGTGCAGGAAGAGACTCCCACTCTTGGGCATGAGAGAAAGCGGTCAGGCGAAGAATGGTAAGCCGATCTGTGCCATTCTCAAGCTTAAAGTCTTCAAAAGAAGATTTTCCCATAATGGACTTTATTCTGTTCTGTCTACCTAAATGTTAAGATATGAAAACGTGGCTACTATGTAAAGGAGTTTGTGTTCTCTGAGCCCGTGTCAACTAAGTGCAACAAGTCGGCAGCTGGAGGTAGGTCCGGTGGGTCTGGGTGGCAGAGGGAGACCAGAGGTCGTTGAAGATGAGCCGCGATGCCAACGCACAACTGAGGGTACCGGGGAAAATACATCCGACTCCAGACCCCTCTCCCCCGACTCGGCTCAGCGCAAGCCAGGCCTGCCCAGGATGCACACTCCAGGCCCCGGTGTGCCGGCTCCAGCTTCGGTGTTGGGGGGAAACGGGGGGGAGGGGGACGCAGGGCAGGGCTGCCCCCGCGGCACCCTTTGATCCCCAGCTCATCCGTGCTCAGACTCCTTCTGTCTCCTCCTGTCACAGCCGCAGGCCCCTGAGCATCTCTAGGCAAGTATCGCCGCCTTTTTAAAAACAACCTTGTCATCTGCATGAGGAAGGCGGTGCCTGTGAGTCCCCGTAAGAGCATCGCATGAATATTTAACATACCCCCAAAAGCTATAAGATCTCCAACACTGCAGTGCCCTCCTTCCCAGAGCACAAAGGCAGGCTTGGTGGGGGAAGAGAGTGGAGGACGGGAGAGTGGAACCCCCAAGCTAACCATCAGTCAGGTTCTTTGCCAAGTCTCCTTCCCACCCAGTTGGTCTCAATTCTTTGCACTTCCACCCCCTACCCCATGTTGTTAGCGCTTCCCGATCACACGGACATCATCCTGTGATTTCTAAGCCTAGCTCCCTCCTTCTCCTTTGATCCCAGGATGGGTTCTCCACAGGACAGACAGGACAGCGCCACCAGGCCACACGCTGCCTGCTCACCCACACGCTCCCTCCCCTCCTCACTCACACCCATTCTCAGTGTCCGGGTCCTTGAACCTATCCCCTTTGGTTCTGTAATCATCAAGAAATGGGTTTACACTGAAGGCAGGAGAGAGGAGGGGAGCGGGAAGGGAGGAGGGAAAGAGAGAGAGAGAGAGGCATTCTTGCCATCCTACTGCCCTCTCATGGAATCATGAGCAAAGTGACAGTGAATAGCACAGGGACAGGGCAGAACCCACTAGGGCAGGAGCCCTCATCTAGAACTGCCCAGGATGCCCAGGAGCAGGAAGAAACGGGCCACTCAGAGGACCCAAGCTCTATAAACATGGACAAAAGCTATTTGCAAAGGGTGCGGTCCAAGCAGAGGCAGCTTTGTCTATCCTGAAAGCCCCATTCATTCCTACACCAGGAAAAGCCCTCCGGGTTCCTACCTGGGGTTCAAACACAGGAACCCAACACTCCCTGTGGCAAAAAGAATGAGATCCGCTGGGATCCTAGAGACAGGGGTCAGAGGTGTATTTAACACCTTCGACTTCAGACATTTCTCCCATCACACTGGGTTGTCTATTTATACTAAAAAGGTCATAAAAAAAAATATGTTTAAAAGCTCCCACTCCCCCAAAGAAACACAGAGTCATCAGAAGGGAAGCTTTTGGAAATCCAGGACATGTCAAAGAAGATCCCCTTTTTGCTGACATTTGTAATCCATTATGAAGTAAAAATTAACAAGTTCAAATTCAAAGTGCATCCTGTTTGATCCACAGTGGGATCTTCAACTGGCCGGCTGACAGCAGGGACCAAGCATCCATTCTACCCAGGGTCTGGAAGAGCAGAGGGAAAGAAACAGCACAACACAACCTGTGGGGATTCCCTCCTTGTCCCAGAGGGGCTCACTCTCCTTCATTCTCCCAGCCGCTTAGCAAAACATACCTACATCCTTCCTATGCTCCAGGCACAGGCCAGTGTTGGCCATATACACATAAATCTCTACTCCCAATCTGCTCAGTCTCCTGGGGAGACTTTCTCCTCTCTCCGAGAGCCACTTAAGCCCTCTTGACGCCCCATTCCCGCTCATGGTCATCCTTCTCAGCTACAGACCTGAGCTGCTGATTGCTGATTACATCGGCAGGATAAGGTCTTAATGGTCGATGGGAAGAAACAAAGTTGTCGTTTCAGGGAACCAAACACACGGAAGGCTTTTGATATAATGCAAAGAGACCAGGCCCCGCACACAAGGAAGTTTCAAAGTGGACACAAACCGGGTTGATGATAAAGATGGGACACTGGGGAACACAACATCACATTTCACGCGAAGTGTTAAAGTCACAAGCAAAAGGTATCTAATTGGGCACCGCCCAAAACGTGGACAATTTCTGGGCTAAAGATGGGAACATGCTTCCAGGAAGAAGCAGTACAATAAAATGGAGACTACCCAGTGCCTAGAGCTGGACCATCCAAGAAGGCCCAGCTACAACCCCAGTCCTGTGCGCCAGCACCCGCGACCCCCGCCCGCTGAGATGGGAGCCCTGGCTGTTGACGTGAGCTGAAAACCAAGAAGTCAGAAACAGTAAGAGCACGGTAAGGGATAATAAGAACACAGTTAAGAGATAATAAGGAAACAAACTTAAAACCACAATTTAGGCACTATTGTTTTCCTGGCCAGCTTTGGGATCATTCTAATGAAAGGTGAGTGACTGGTTTCATTTCAAAGTGCTGCAAGTGTGTGAAAGAATTTTATGTATTAGACTTACGAAAAATTTAATTCAGCTTCCAATCAATATTTAAAAGTTTGGGGAAATCTGAGTTCCTGACATCATGATTTACTACTGGGTGTATGAACACCACAGGAATACTGAGAGAAATCCTAACTGCTAAGAACTAGTAAATCGGACATTAGAGAAACGGCATACGATAGGGAATGTTCCTTTTCAAGCAGAAAACCACACTGGGGGTTTGCAGATTATTACAACACCATGATGAGTCTTGGTTTGGTTTGTTTTCAAGAACATTCCGGTGGCAATGGGAGGACAGACCGGAGGACGGAGATTAGAAGTGACAGGAGTACTGTGGGAAGACTCTGGAAGCTATTCCCCACCGCAGTCCACACTTCCCAGGCCCCTCGCCTTTGCTCAAGCTGTTTGCTTGCCTAAAATAACCCTTACACCCCCATGTCTGGAACTTACCTACTCTTTAAGAGCAAGGTCAAATGTCATCTCTTCCAAGCTTTTCCTGATCTCCAGGCAAGTCATATCCTCCCCGCTCAGAGCTCCTCTAGGCCAGGTACCTGTGCCAGCCGGAGCTCTTTGCCCGCCCAAGCTGCCCTGCTAGATGGGCGTTTTACTCCACAGCGAGCACTCACTAAACGCCAAAGACCTGCTGTCCTTTCTCTCTCTCCAGCTGCAAACTCCATGAGGCCAGCCCAACCCATCTTTCCAACCTCTGTATCTCCACGGGGCCTAGCACAGCAGCCAACGTTCGACAACTGCTAAGACTCTGGCTGTCACACCTCTGTTCAAAGCCCACCCCTGGCCCCCGGTGCCTGCGTACCCCAAAGCAAACTCCTTTGCTGGCACTCAGGGCCTCCATGACGCAGCCCAAGCTACCTCCACAGACCACCTCCCACTCGTCTCCCACAGGCGCTCTGTCTGTGCTCCAGGCAAAGGAGACAGCCTCACCCTCCCCAATCTCACCCTGCACCCTCTGCCTCTGTCTGTGCAAGGCCCTGCATGTGGGCTTCTCTCTCCCCACTCACCCCTGCCCGCCCAGTCCTGCCCACTGTCCTTCCTGGCTCACCTCACATGGCAATTTCTCAACAGAGCCCTGCCTGGTCGATCCATGCAGCTTGGAGACCCCAGATTCTCCTTCCCATGATGCCCCGTCTCACCTCCCTCACAGTCTCACTGCCTTCTACCCTGTCTTCTGGAAAAAGAAGCCCCTCTTTCTGTGAGGCCGCAAACCCTTAGGGGGCAGTAATCCCACCTAACTTAGGCTTGCACGACTGACAGCCCCCAGCAAAGTGGCCCACATGACAACACTCAACCACTGGTGGTTATCCAGCAAACGAGCGGAAGGATGGAGTCCTATTCTTCTTTGTGCTTCCCCAAACCACAGAAAGCCCATCTAGACAGCACTGGAACAAAACAGTTCTCTTTCCAAATCCGCAACCCCCAAGCAGAAAAGCTTAGGAAGGAAGGAGGGACAGACCAGGCTGAATCATTTGCCTGCCGGGCCTCAGACTCTTACCTCATACTCAAAGTCACCCCCCAGCGCCCCAATGTCCAGGTGCAGGTTCTTAAAAAGCTCACTTGAACTGCGAACACTCTGAAAACAAACACGATTACAGGTGGTAAGTCAAGGAAACAGGTCAGCCGGGGGTGAGGGGGCCAAGAAGCACCTTGTTGGTTACGCTATCTGGGTCGGGCCCACAAATTTATAGATTGGGCAAGAAATGAAGCTGTGGGCTGGAAAATCATCTTACTTATTTTTAAAGGAGCATAGAGTTGGCCAAAAGGTGGAAATAGTCCAAGTGTCCGTCAACAGATGGATGGCTGGACAAAATGAGGTCTAGTCAGCCACACATGCTATTCACGATGACCCCTGAAAACAGGCTACCTAAAAGAAGGCAGACATAAAATGGCCAACATTGTAGGAGTCCACTTATATGAAATATCCAGAACAGGCAAATTCAAAGATAGAACACAGAACAGAAGAGACGAAAGGGGAGAGAAGGGGTTGGGGAAGTTACTATTTACTTAATGGGCACAGAGTTTCTGTTTGGAATTGTGAGCAAGTTCTGGAGACGGATAGTGGTAATGACCGTCTAACACTGTAAAGTAGTTAATGCCACTGAACTGCACGCTTCCAAGTGGTTACAATAGTAACTTGCGTGTGGTACGTAGTTGCCCACAATAAAATAAACTCCTTGTTCAACAGCACGCAGGGTTTCCAAGGCAGGAGGAGGGTTCGTCGTTACCTGGTTGTCGCTCTCCACCTCATCCTCTGCGTTGGTCTCCTCCCCTAAAGCCAAGAGGCTGAGAGCATTCTTGTCCTCATGGATGGAGCCCAAGAGACCCTTCGTATAAGCAGAAGTCTTGAGACCCTGTGAAGGCTCCAAAGTAGAGAAGGAAAGTCAAGGGGCACGTTAAGGACCTGCAGAATGCTCTTCCCACTCTCTTTGGAGGTCTCACACCACAAGTCTGCCATGCCCAGGAAATGATCCCAGGTCACACAGATCCCTTCCTGACTCCCAATGCCCCAGCTATAAGGACTGGGAAATCAGCGCTGCAGTCCCCTCCCACCACCCCCACCACCCCCTTCCCTGCCACGGGTCTACCCTCTGGAGCTCAGACTACACATCTAGCATCACACAAGCGTGATTTATTTTCCCAGCTTCCCAGTTTGCCCATGAACTCTGAGGACTCAGCCTATGCCTTCTTTCTTATCTAGGGGCCACCGTTCCTAGCAAGGCACACAGAGACCCCAGGGCCACTAGATAGACTGAATGTGAGAGAAACCATTTACCAGCGTGAGTTCTCCAAGCTGACCAGACTCTGCCGAGCTCCCCAAGCTCAGGTTTTGCGATCCACGAAGAGCGGAGGCGGGGGCATCCACAAGGCCTCTCAAGGGAGCCAGGCCCCCGGGAGGGACGTGGACTGGGGCTAATGAGGAGCCCAGGGCCTGGGCAACACAAAACATCTTGTTACAAATCCAAGAAACCACATGGCTCTCAGAGTGCCAGAGACAGATATAAAAATAAAACATCTAAATCCTCCCCGCTCAAATTTAAACCACCTCCGCTTGGAGGCTGCTAATGAAACACAACATCCAGAAATTACCATTGTGCCAACTGTGTGAGAAATCACAGGCTGGCTTGCTGATTCTCCTAACTCCGCTGCCGGCACACAGCGCACGGTTCCCTCACATCTGGCAGATGCCGCAGCGGGTTCTGCTCCCCTTTCAGAAGCCACATAGGAAGTGGCGGGGCGGGGGGAGGACAGAGACAAAAGCCTCATCTACCAGAATAAGAAGTCTCAATAGATGGAAGTTTAAAACTGATGAACCAAGAAAAAGCAGTCGAAGCATATTATTTACAAATGTGGAAGTACACAGCAGCAGAAGGCGGTTGCCTCTGGGGAGGGGTACGCACACCAGAGAACTGTATTTCGTTATACGCTTTCTGATACTATTCGACTTTGTTCGATATGGGCATGTATTCCTTTCATTAAAATACGTATCAACTATGAAACGAATACATGGGGGCACCTGGGTGGCTCAGTAGGTTAAGCGTCTGCCTTCGGCTCAGGTCATGATCCTGGGGTCCTGGGATCGAACCCCACGTTGGGGTTCCAGCTCAGTGGGGAATCTGTTTCTCCCTCTCCGTCAGCCCCTCTCCCCTGCTCATGCTCTCTCTCTCCCTCTTTGCTCTCGCAAATAAGTAAGTACAATCTTTTTTTTAAATACATGAATGACAAAAGAAGAACTCTCTTTCCCCTCTTCCACAGACAAGGAAGGTGGCTGAATGAAGCCTCGCTCAAAGGACTGACCGGTTTCCCTGTTCTCACATTGGCCAGATGAAGGCTTCCGGCTAGGGAGGATGGGAAAAGAAACCAGGCTGGGAGTCAGAATTTGCAAGACCTCAGCTCATTCACAGACTCTCGGATTCTCAGTTTACTCATCAACAAGACAGAGATGATAGGTGTCTTGCGACTTAAGAAGGTTTGCTGGGAAGCTGAAGAGAGACCATGAAGGTGGGGAGCACATGGGAGCAGTCCAGGGCTACGCCACCGTGGAATAGCCGCGAGAAGGACACACATTCCCATAGATCAGGCAGAGCAGCAGGGGCAAGGAGAGCATTCTGGGGATAATTCACAAAAAGCTCTTTAAAATTCATTGCTCAAACTTAAAGTGTATAAAACAACACAAAACCACTCCTGTCTATCCCAAGGGGACTGAAGAAAGGGGAACCCAGAGGAGGTCAGGCTGAAGACGCGCAGGCAGCCCACCATCTCCTCCCCAGCCCGGGCTGAAGGGCCCAGACCATCGGGCAGGTTCTGACCAGGGCCCCTTCCTGTGTGGGAAGAGCAACAGACGCTCATCTGCAAGCGGGATGAGAACCACTCCCAAGACTTTAAACGCCCAAGTCACTGCCCAACCATCTGGCCTGCTGCAGAGTACTTCTGGCAGGCAGAAAGGAGCGGGTAACGATCAGACGCCCACATAACCCAGTATCAGGGGCTGGGCTCAGCCCTTAGGCGCCATATCTCCTGCTCTCATGACAACCCGAGGCCTGAGTCCCTACAAAGGGAGATGGTGGAGGTGAAGACCCCTGCTCGCAGTCACAGGCCAGCCAGGGCAGGCACAGGCACGGGACTGGACCCAGGGCTATCTCCCAGCCAGTACTTCACACCACGTCTTGGTTGTGGCCAAAAAGGAGCCCAGGAAAGCTTCTCTAAGGTAACTGGGAGCATACTGGTCTGCTCCTCCTGACTTCAGCCCTCCCAACCAGCCCCGGCCGATAAATAACCAGAATTCCTCCCACACTACATTTACGGAAACGTATAGACTCCTCTGGTGGCTAATTTGCAGACGTGCCGGGGGATTGAGGGAGGGAGACAGGCATGCTGAGGGCTCTGTTCTCCCAGGCCTTTACCAAATCAGCAGTTGGCAGGGAAATGACACATCCTTGGCTCCTAGCTGATCATCTTCTAGAGCTGGCCATTAACTCTGACTGTGGGCTGTGCATGGCCTTGCCCTTCAGAAGAGATAAACTTGCTGCCATTGGACTAATTAAAACTTTCAGGATCATCTGAGGCTTATCCGAGATTTATCATGCTACAGTAGTTATTAAAGCCAACAGGGAACCAGGACACTCGAGCAATTAGCAACCAGAGGGAACAACCGGGCACGCCCGCAGCCAGGCGACAGAGAAAGAATAGCCTGGGAAATTCCGACTGACCCCCCAGTCTCTGATCTGACCTGACTTCTTCTGAATGAAGAATACGGTGAGACTCATTAAAAGGACAAAGGGTCAGAGTGACAGGGAAGGCAGAATCCTATGTCAAATCCCCACAGCGGGGGAAGTGAAGGTACAAACAAGGTCTGCGAAGCCTGACACCAGTTAGTCCCGGGTTCCTGGGACCCCTGGGACGCAAGAAGCAGAAGCAGCTCACCGGACAACAGAGAGATTCTGGGCCTCAGCTCCCCCCACCCCCCACCCCATGACTGTATTAACTTTCCAGTTCCGGGGAACTCCAAGAAGGGACTAAATTCAGAGCTTGTGAGGAGGGTGTCACTTGGGGAAGCCTCTGTCCACAACCAGCTGATGGGAAAGGCCTCCCAGGTCCTGGGAAGGCTCCTAGATCCCACCTGCGTGCCAGGATCGGCACCACCTTGCTCACCTTCAGAACTGATGACCCCCCCGGAACCTAAGCTCCAGGGAAGGGAAGGCTAGCTGCCCTCGGCCGCTGTTTTGGAGGTGACAGGTATAAGAAACAGAAGGCCCATCAGCCCACAAGAAGGCTGGCCCGGGTAGCTAAGAGATCAGCAGTTACCAGAGGAGAGCACACAACAGGAAAGCAGGCCTGACGGCTGAGTGAGGACAAGTGAGAACGTCAGCTGGACCTGGCCCCTTCCCCCCAGGTTCACGGAGGCCCACAGGCCCCACTCACTAAGAGGCCTACCTGGCTGAGAAGCCTCACCTTGCCCCGCTCCGCAGCGAGCCCTCTGCTGCACCTCAGCTCGACCGGCCCCTGGCTGAGGGGGCTGCTGCTGGGCTGGACACAGGCTTGCTGAGGGACCGCCTGGCCAGCAGGGGCAAGAGCCGCCTCCTGAGGGTGCTCCAGCATCTCTGGCCCCCAAGCCAGGAGCCTCGGGTCCCTCTCCACGGCTCTGCCAGCCTCGTGCTCACCCTCACTAGACATTCTGGGAGACTCGGCCGCCAAGCAACAGACCATGCTGGCGAAAGCCTTACACGGCGTCTCCCACGTGCTCTCGGGCAGCTCCAGGCCCTCCAGCTGCCTGGAGATCTTGACCATCTGCAGGATGTGCCGGTAGAATCTCTGGTCCTCAGAGTAGTCTTCGCTCTCTGACTGCTCGTCGGCAGAGCTCTGCAAGTGGGCCAACTGCAGTCCCAGGAAGGGGCTGCAGCACTGCCCTCCGGCCCTGGGAGCCAGCTGGCCCCCGCCCTGCTCAGAGCCCTGCGAGCTCTGCAGGTCCCAAGGGAAGTTGCTCACCTCACCCAGGATCTGCGAGCCCAGGTGAGAAGCCAGGCTGCTGCTCTCCACGTCAGGCTCAGACTCACTAGGCTTCCTGTCTTCTTCAGGGGGCTCTAGGGACCCCAGGGGTTGTCTCTCCTCACGGTCAGGGGAGCATCCGGGGGCACTCCCGGCAGGGGCATTCTGGGCCAGCTCTAAGGCCAGCGGGGCGGGCGGCAGCAGGAAGAGCTCCTGTGGCGGGTCTTTGGCTGATGCCCCTAGAGCCTCCGGGGCATCGGGTCCTGTCTCCTTGCAGCTCCCCGGGGTGTCCTGGTTGACAAGCTTGGAGAACTGCCCCATCCACAGTTCTGGGGGCTCTTTCCTCCTCCTCCCCCTGCCCACACTACCACCTTCCCCGGAAACGCCCCGCCAGCTCAGGCCATCGGCCGCGGCGCTATCTAGCAAGAGCGCTTGGCTCTTCCTGGTAGGCGGCATGTGGTCAGAGGAACACAGGGACTGGGAGCGGTCCTCCTCCAGGGACAGTGAGGGAATGGGACTCTGGCTCTTGTCTCCCCCGGGGCCAGTGGAGCCCCATTTGGCCACGTGGTGGCCATGCTGCTCCCCTCTCAGCTGTAGGCCGGTGATGGTTTCAGAAAGCCCTGAGTACACAGAGGCCTGGCTCCTGCCTTCCAGCACATCCTGCCCATTCTGGAGGGGCCTGGTGTTCTCAGCGCCCAGGGCGCTGGGCTTCTGCTGTCTGGTCCTCAGTTCCAGCTCTTCTATTTCAGGGTCAGAAAACCCCAGGTAGATTTTGTCTGTCGGCTTCTGGGGTTTCCCCAGGCCCTGCTGGTCACCCAATTCTGTCCTGCACTGGGCTGGGGCCCTGCCTAAGATTTCCTCCACATCGGCAAAGATCTGGTGGGTGCGAGAAGCTTGGCCTTTGGAGAGTGGCTGTAGCTTGCCAGGCAGAGTGCCCAGGAGAGGCCAGGGCGTGTCACCCAGCACGCTGGGGCTCTTCCCTTTCTTAAAGGAGCCCTCACTTCTAGCCTGGATCTCCTGGTCTGGGTCCAAATCAGCAAGCCCAGGTGCCGAGAGAGGGAATGGGCCATGGAGAAGGGAGGAAGAAGGCAGAAGTCCCTGCTCAGGCTGTGTTTCCTAGATGGGTATATAAACATGCAGAGAGAACGAAGACAAAGCACTTCTGTTTTATACTTGCTACCTCAGTCCTGGGCAAGCCCTTAGCAGAAACCCACCCGCCATTTAAAGGAAAACAAAAACTAAGAGGGAAAAAAAAAAGAAAAGAAAAGAAAGAGCTAAAAACTCCTTTCAGCTCCATTGTTTTCTGGGCCCTAGATTTCCTCACCTATAGAGGAAGCTGGACTAGATCAATGGCTTACCCCCCCTGCTTCACAGAACCTGCCGATAGATCACTCTAGTGTACATGTAATGGGGAAGGGGCGTCACCAAGACCTACACCCCAAGGTTCACTTTTTCTTGATATGCTATACCTCCACGGAGGAAATGACTGGAAGACAGCGTTTCACTATTCACAAAGGTCTGAGTCACCAAACAGATTATCCCTAAGGTGTCATCAGGCTCTCAGTTCTGGGACTGGTGAATTTCATGAAATCCACCCGCCTTACCAAAGACCACCAGAAATTGTCTAAGAAGGGAGAGAAGGGAAACGTGGCCAGTGAGCTGAGCCGTGGGAATTCCATCTAGGTCTTCCAGCAGAGATGCAAACTGGTACTGCTCAAGAGAGGTCCACACCAGAGAATCTTCAGTCTCGAAGAGACCCTAAAAGACAGACCTCATCCTGCAAACATTCACACTAAGCTCCAGCCGGCCTATGCACGCACACCGCCAGAGAGCCCAAGACACCTGAGCCCAGGTCACCCACCTGGCTCAGGCCTGCCCTCTGCACAAACCCAGGTCTGAGGCACTGTCCTGAGCCCTGAGATCCAGGCTGGCAGCCCAGGGCTATCCAATCGTCCTCAGCTCCTGAAACCACAAAGGAATCCTTTTTAACAGGGAGCTCCAAGCACTTACTCACATACCCAGAACTCTGCCACCCAACCCTCTGCCCCAGAACACTCGCCTCATTCCCTCTCTCACCTTTAGCCATGCCAGAGCCTGCCCAGACACTGATTATCATTTAAAGTAGTTCTGGGCTAATGAAAAGCCCATTATCCATCTTGGGCCTTTCAAACATGTAACATCAGAAAATTCAACTGATGTGGATGTTACCCAACCTCTTTTCTCCATCTGGAGGGATGGGCTTGCTATCTTATTTCTTGGGATCATGAGTAGCAGTACATGGGGAAGGGGGAGGGAAGGAAGAGTATGTTTAGAGGTTGGAAATGTTGAAAGAGACAAATTCACCAGCAACCATCCAGTGGCAGAACTGATGCCTTGGGGAAGGAAGGAGGGAAGGAAGTTAGTTAGTTAGTTGGAGGAAACCTTCACTGAGAAGCAAGCACTAAGCACTGTGGGAAACAGACTACAAACAGAAAGCTGGACAAATGAGAGGGTTGAAAAGATAATGTCAGTGTCCCCCCCCCCCCCACCGGCTGGCCTGGGTTCCTATGGGGCCCCCCTCTCCTCACTGTGCCCCACCTGTGCCACACCTGCTCCGCACCTGTGCCACACCTGCCTCACACCTGCCCCACACCTGGGTGAAGGACTTCCTGGACCACGAGAGCACTCTGGGCGAGCCTGGGCCTCACATCGGGATGGCTCCAAGTCTTAGTTTCTTTACCTATAAAGTCAGGGCCATAACTCTGTCTCTAGAGTTCAGACACACTGGAGGAACAAATGAAACAAAACAAGGGCAAAGAGCGCTTTCAACTCAGAGTTAAAAAAACAAAGCTACCCGAGACTAAGATGATCACGCTGCCATCAAATGTCAATTATGCACCACTAACAGCCGACGCCGGCCACACAGACAATCCACAGATACAGCCCAGAGCTCTCCTCGCTGGACGTGGAAGGCACTGGCGTCCTGACAGTTGAATCAGGGCTACATCTGACATCTAGGAATTTGCACCACCCTGGGAAGACCTGGCTCTGAAGGGGCAGGGAGGACACTCCACTCGTCTGGGTTCTCCATCAACTGTCCCCCGTCCCCCACTCTCCACAGGGACAAACGACACCGCTTCCCCGACCGCCACAGAGCTCGGCAGAGTGCTCTCACTCCCTAATCCCACCACACAGCACGTGCTTCCCAAGGGGGATAAAAGGAATTGTTCAGAGGCAACAAGAACTTCCAGAAGCTAAAAGGAAAATTTGCCAAGAGATAGGCAGATCGGAGGTGATATACTATGAAGAAATCACTGTATTATTGATGCTGTTCTTAACCTCCCAGCTAGAAAGGCCTAGAGGCTCCCAACATTCCCTTAGATCTCAGCCCTGGCCTCTCTGGGAACTGGCAGCCACGGACTCACCAGCGGACTTTTGGGGTTCTCTTTGTCCTTCTTGTCTTTCTTTTCCTTTTTCTTTTTCTTGTCTTTCTTCTTAATGGCTCCAGGAGCTGATAGCTTCCCCCGCTCTTGGATCACCAAGTTCCGATAGTGCTCGTCACACGGATGGTCCCACGTGGACTGCCCATTGGCAAAGTTGAAATAGTAAATATCACCTGTGATGTCCTGGCTGTGGAGAGCAGAGATCAGAAATTAGTCTCTGCTCAGGCCCAAAGCTACTTAGGGGGAAAAAAGAAAGGAAGAAAAGTGGCCAGGAGATGGAGAAGAAGGAAGAACGGCGAAGAAGGAAGAGAGGAGCAGAAGGAGAAAGAAGAGGGCAAGAGGACATAGGGAGGATTAACACAGAACGGAAGGGTACCATGTGGCTAAGACAGGACTTAACTTAGCTAGGAACAAAGGACTGGGATGCCTAAGGACTTCTCTAGAAGAAGATATATAATCATCGGGGTTCCTGGGAATTCATGCTGGACTGGAGTAGGTATAAACTTGGTTTTAGATGGTAAGTACAGATGCCATGGGATCCTGGAGATAAATTCAAGGGTCAACCTTGCTTACTATTTTTATAAATGGCGTAAGGAAGAAAGAGCCATTCCGAAAGCTCTGGTTTTGCAGAAGACTCTGAACCCACAAGAGGTGACAATCCAAGTCAGTGGGGATCAACAATAGAAGAAGATAACGTAAAGACACCTGGGTGGCACAGTCAGTTGAACGTCCGACTCTTGATTTGGGCTCAGGTCTCGATCGCAGGGTCATGGAGCCTGCTTAAGATTCTCTCTCTCCCTCTGCCCCCACCCCCCCCCCCCCGCCCCTGCCAATTCTCTCTTTTTCTCTCTCTCTCCCTCTAAAAAAAAATAAAAAGAAGAAAAACAACATAAAAGGTGCATTTCAAGAATCTGTGTTTTGACATAGACAAGCCCAAAACAAGCCATTCATTACATCTACTGTTATCAACAATCCATTGGGACAACTATTAGAAAAACAAAGAACAAACCACACATTCACAATAGCCATATAAAAAGACACAATACCCAGGACTAAATCCAAAGTGTGCAAAATCTTTATAAAGCTTTACCAAAAAATCAGGAAAAAGGAAAAAAGAAAAAGCACTTGGAGAGACAGTCCCTGTTACTGAATAGAAAGACTCGAGTCTGGGGGCGCCTGGCTGGTTCAGTTGGCAGAGCACATGATTCTTGATCTCGGGGTTGTGAGTTCAAGCCCCACACTGGGTGTAGAGACTACATTAAAAAAAAAGACTCACGTCTATAAACATGTTGATAATCCTCAAATTAATGTATAAATCCAATACAATCCCAGTAGAATCCCAAACAGGCTCCTGATAAAACCTGACAAGCTCAATCGCGATTCTAATAAAAGAGAAAACATGCAGATATAAGCAGGGAAAATATCAGGGATGAAAGATAAAAAGCTAACAAACGACAGAGAAGCACACCAGAAGCTGCACGACACCCATGACCATCAGGGAACGTGGGCGGCCACTTCATGCCCAGCAGCACAGCTACTGCCAAATGAGCAGGGACGAACAGGTGTGGGCAAGGATGTGGGGACACCGGACCCTTGTACACTGTTGGTGGGGATGGAAAGGGGTGCAGCCACCATGAGAAACAGTGTGGCAGTTCCCTAAAAATTAAAATCAGAACTCCCATATGACCCAGTAATTCCGCCCAAAAACACCAAAAGCAGGGATCGAGCAGACTTTTATACACCATGTTCACAGCAGCATTATTCATAATGGCAGAAGGGTACAAGCAGCCCAAATGCGCACCGACAGACAAACGAAGGAACAACATGTAGCACAGACATACCCTAGAATTTTATTCCACCTTGAAGAGGAAGGAGGTACCAACACGGGCTACCACACGGATGAAGCCCGCAGATGTGATGCTAAGTAAAATAAGCCAGACACAAAAGGACCAATACTGTGGGTCCACTGATGCCGTCTAGAACAGGTTAATAAGCAGAGACGGAAAGTAGATCTGAGGTTGCCCAGAGCTGGCAGGTGAGGAGAATGGGCACAGACTTTCAGTTTAGGAAGCTGAAAAAGTTCTAGAACTGGATGGTGGTAATGCTTACACAACACTGTGAATGTGCTTCGTGCCACTCAACTGTCTATCTAAAAATGGTTAAAACAGGACATTTTATGTTATGTATGTTTTACCAGGAAAAAAAATTACAAAAAATGTATAATTTCAGTGTGATAAAAGAAAGAGTAAAGACAATAAAAAACAGGAGAATGGAAGAAAATAACAGAAACCGTAGTAGAACATTAATACACAGAAAAATCTGAGTTTCACCTTCTCCAAAATAAAAAGATAAGCGACCCAGCAGACAAAGCTGGCAAAGGGTATAAAGAAGCAAACGGCCAACAGACGGCCAGTTCCACTCAATGAACAATTTGAGAAATGCAAATTCAAACGATCAGGTATAATTTCCTGCCCTTGGAGTGACAATTTTTTTTGTACTGATCATTTCTGGAGGGTTGACAATGTTATAATCGATAGTATTTTTAAATGAACCACATGTACTATTATTGGAGGGATTGTTAAACTGTAATGGAAAGTCATTTGGCATTAACTAATGATATTTAAATTCGGCATATCTTTAAACACATCGATTCAAAATCTAGAAATCTAAAATCAAATCACATCTAAAATCAAATTCTAGAAATTTCTTCTCCAGATACACATACAAAATCTCAGGCAACATGCTTAACCAAACTGAAGGAAACATCTGACCTCTCCTCACCTGGGGCCAAATTCTCAGAGGCCAGAAAAAGAAAGAACACATGAAGCCTGATTAGTATGAGAAGTAACAGGTCAATAGTCTGGTGTCTGACCTAGACAGAGACCTTTCAAACCTGGGTTTTAATGCCAACTGACAGACACAAGAGATGACCTTAGGCTTTCAGGAATCTGGAAACCAGGAATGAGACCCTTGCATATGGCTGGGCCCTTAAGGCTTCTTGCTCCCTGAGTAGAAAAACATAGTGGAGCAAGGAAACATGTCACCCAATCCAGGTCTAGGCAGGCAAAATCAAATGTCATTAAATATTAAAACCCCCGGGGCGCCTGGGTGGCTCAGTGGGTTGGGCCTCTGCCTTCGGCTCAGGTCATGATCTCAGGGTCCTGGGATCGAGCCTCACATCGGGCTCTCTGCTCAGCGGGGAGCCTGCTTCCCCCTCTCTCTCTGCCTGCCTCTCTGCCTACTTGTGATTGATCTCTCTGTTAAATAAATAAATAAATTTAAAAAATATATATATATATTAAAACCCCAATGGGGCGCCTGGGTGGCTCAGTGGGTTGGGCCGCTGCCTTAGGCTCAGGTCATGATCTCAGGGTCCTAGGATCGAGTCCCACATCGGGCTCTCTGCTCAGCGGGGAGCCTGCTTCCCTCCCTATCTCTCTGCCTGCCTCTCTGTCTACTTGTGATCTCTCTCTGTCAAATAAATAAATAAAATTAAAAAAAAAATTAAAACCCAAGACACATGTAAACATAGAGTCCAAATTTGGTAAAGAAATCCCAAATCAGAAAATTAATGTAAAAATTTAGTCCTAAACCCACTGAAAAATCCTCGGCATAAGCTATCGTAAAGCCACTCAACAACCTAGGAATAAAACACAGAAGATACTCTATAGAAGATGGAGTCCAGGGGTGCCTGGGTGGTTCAGTGGGTTGAAGCCTCTGCCTTCGGCTCGGGTCATGATCTCAGGGTCCTGGGTTCGAGCCCCACGTCAGGCTCTCTGCTCGGTGGAGAGCCTGCTTCCCCCTCTCTCTCTGCCTGCCTCTCTGCCTACTTGTGATCTCTGTCTGTTAAATAAATAAACTCTTAAAAAAAAAAAAAAAGAAGATGGGAGTCCAAAAGTCCCAATACTTAATTACCAAACCCCATGGGGGAGATAGTTCATGGTGAAGGGGAATCAGAGCCAGCGAAGACAAGCATTAGCACACAAGGACACTTGGCATGGTAGAATCATCAAAAGAAGACTAAAATTAACTACAACTAAAATTACTATAGAGAAAAGAGTAGAAGCCATAATGAAAGAACAGAACTCTAAAAAAAAAAAAAAAAGGACATATTGAAAAACATAACAGAACTTGTAAGAATTGGTAAAATCATTAAATTAGGGGAGGAAAGGGGGATGAAGAGACATGACTCCTCAAAGAAAGAAAGCACCCAAATCCTGAACTTGGGAAATAGAAATAAATACACACCTGATACACTGCAGTGAAATTATAGAACACCAAAGATAAAAATAAAATTATAAAAATAACCAGAGGGGGGAAAGATTTACTACCCACTAAGGAACAACAAATGAGACCAAGAAAATATGTCTTATTAAGGAAAACCGTAAGTCAGAAGATAATGGTACATAATATTGGCCAAGGCTGTTCAAATTCAAGAGACAATTCTGTACTCAAACTGTTATTCAGAGTGAGACCAGACAAAAGTGCCTAGGGACACAGGAAGACATAAACACATCTAGATGCTTGATAGAAAGGATATTTATAGAACCCTATATTGAAAAATGAGAGACTATATTCTTACTGAAAACACCTAGGACATTTACACAAATAGAACCACTTACTGAGCCAGAAAAGAGGTCTTGACTTGTAACAAAAAAGTGAATAAATAAAATTGGAAGTCAATAATAAAAAAAAATACCCAAACTCTATCTACCTCATCCCCTTCAAACTATTATTTTAGAATAAAGATACTTAACAAAATTTTAGAAAATCAAATCCAATAATATATGATCACGACCAGGTGGACTTTATCCCAGGAATGTAAGGTCAGTTTTATATTTGAAAATCAATCAATATCATTGACCATATTAAGACTAAAACAGAAAAAAAAAAAAAAAAAAAAAAAACCCACGATCGTATCAATAGATACAGAAAAAGCATTTGGTAAAAACCTATATGCTTTTTGATTTAGACTCTGAGCAAGCCAGGAATACAGGGAACTTCTTCACCTTGACAAAGGGCATTTACAAAAACTACAGCTAACATCATATTCAATCCCTTAAGATGAGGAACAAAGCAAAAATATCCATTGTCACCATTTCTATTATTGGCAGCTCTAGTCAGTACAGTAAGGAAAGAAATAAAAATAAAAGGCATCCAGATTGGAAAGGAAGAAGTAAAAATGTCTTTTGCACGAAGACTGTGATCACATATATAGGAAATCCTATGTAATCTACAAAACTATTAGAAATGACATACGTGGGGCACCTGGGTGGCTCAGTCAGTTGAGTGTCAGACTCTTGATTTCGGCTCAGGTCATGATCTTGGGGTCATGAGACTGGGCCCCCACCCCATCTCCTGCTTTGGGCTCCATGCTCAGAGGGGAGTCTGCTCTCTCCCTCTCCCTCCCTCCTACTCCCCCAGCTCACTGTGTGCCCAAGAGCACACACACTTCTCTCTCAAATAAATAAATAAATAAATAAATCTATTAAAAAAAAAAGAACTGACATATGAGTTTACAAGGTTGCCAGCTACAAGATCAATATACAAAAGCTAATTTTATTTCTATATAAAAACAATAGGAAATTGAAATTTTAATATATACCATTTACAGAAACATCAAAAATACACACTACTCAGGAATAAGTTTAACAAAATATGGGCAAGACATGTGCACTAAAAACCAGGAAACATTTCTTAGAACCATCTAAATAAACAGAGACGGGCCCTGCTCATGGGTTGAAAGACTCCATGTAATTTTAGAGGTCAATTCTCCCTAAATTGATTTATAGATTCGGTGCAATGCCAATCAAAATCTTAATAGGATTTTCTTTTTCTTGTAGAAAATGACAAGCTGATTCTAAAATTCATGGAATGGAAATGCAGAGGACCTACAATAATTACAACTTGGAAAATGGTGAACAAAAGCTGGAGGATTTACCCTAAATGACCTCAAGACTTACAATAAAGCTACAGTAATCAAGATAGTACATACAGTATCGGTGTTAAGGTAGACAAACAGATCAATGGAAGAGAGCAGAGAAGCCAGAAGTAGACCCACACAATCGGTGTTAAGGTAGACAAACAGATCAATGGAAGAGAGCAGAGAAGCCAGAAGTAGACCCACACATAGGGTTAATTTGCAAAAAAAATCGAAGCACCCTTCAGTACCAGAGTGGTTAAATAAATCAGGATTTTTAAAAATTAGGGCACATCTCTACATGCAAAAGTGTGTAGCTGATAAAAGGCTAAGGTGGGCCACACGTTGACAAGAGAACAGCAACAATGTATACTGCACACACTTAGTGTAACAAACAAAACCATGTGCGTCCTGCCGGGTGTGTTTTCAAGGCCAGGAAGGAAGTCATCAATTAACAGTAGTTACTCTTGGAATTAACAGGATAGAAGATGGCACGCGCAGATAAATTTTAATGATTTACAGTGTTTTAAAAATTGCAGGAGAGTTCATGCTCCCTTCCAGGCTGAGGGAGCGCCGGCCACCACAAGCAGGACCGTGAAGGCAGCGGGCACAAAGCCTTGCACACGGGCGCCCGGCTGACCCATGACCGAAGACGGTGTCTTCCCTTCTGCCCTCCGCTTTCCTTTTCACAAACACGGCTGCCATTTATTTATTAGGTATGTGTGCATTAAGGTATTACTATACTGATTATACTTCTCATGTGGTTTTTCATTCAAAAATGGATCCAAAAGCAAAACAACACATGTACCAACAAACATAAAAACAAAAACAGAGAAGATAGAGATTAATGGATGAGGCAAATGTCCGGCCCCAAGCCGATGAGTCAGGTAAGCGACAGACTCTTGGTCACGATCAAGGTCATGATCTCCTGGGATCAAGGTCCGCATCAGGCTCTGCCCTGGGCGTGGAATCTGCTTGAAGATTCTCTCCCTCTACCCCTCCCCCCATGTGTACTCTCTAAAACAAACGAACAAATCTGTGAAAAAAACAGATAAGGCAAATGTGGGTATCAGGGTGGATACTGGCAACAAAACAGAAACCACTTCCTACGAACTTATCCTACAAACCCAACATGCGTCCTCGGCACCTGGAATACCGTGTACAGCACGGACAGACTTCTTACGAGAAAGATGAACTGGAAGAGATCTGAGGAGATGCAGCTAAAAAGATCAAGAGAACGCGGAGCCTGCCACCCAAGGAGAAGCTAAAAGGATTACGTATGATTCTTCAGCAGGGATGGGTAAGGCCACAGATGCAGTCATTTTGAAGCTTGGCCGATACATTGAATGGATGGGTAAGAGCAGAATAATTACACCGTGCCCACAAAACTGTGCCACACCGGCAGAACGGAGGACCCCAGAAGACACCTAGGCACTAGCTGGGGACAAGCATAGGCAAGTGGCACACTCCAAGAGGAAGTAAACTTAGCACACACTTGCAGAGGCAAGCCGGTGTGCACTGCACCGGTGACAGGAAGAACAGAGCAGGCGGCCAGAAGAGAGAACAGGTGTCACCGTCCCCCGAGAGTGGGACAGGCTGGCAACAGCTTCCAAGACCCTGTTAGCCTCCTCACCATCAACCTGGTTCCCTGACACAAGCTGAGTGGGTCCGCTCGCCACCATTCAGAGAGCTCAGAGCCAAACTGAAAATAGGAACGAATCCACAACTCAAAGTCAGAGACAGGTTGCCAAGGGAGACAGAATCCCCACCAGGCTGTGGGGCCCCACCACAGCCCTCCTTAGCACCCGATCCACCGTGGACATGCTGACCGGGTCTCGGCATTGTCACTCTCCACGGCAGTCTGCAAAGAATAGCAATGACACCTCCCCAGCGTGTGGGAAACAGACGCTGCCCTTGTGAGACCCGACCCAAGGCAGCCACTCCTGGGACCCTGGACCAAGCAGGTCGGCGTAAGCTCAGGCCCAAGGCATCAGGTGGCGCAGCAGGGGGAGAGCCCACTGCCATTCCCAGCTCTGTGCAGGACAGGCTTCGAAAGGTGGCAAGTGCAAGCTCACCTCCAGGGCCAGCTCCCTCTGCCTGGGAGAGGCCAAGCCGGCGGGCCACATGCGTGCCGACTTACCAGGGCTTCCACTCCACAGGCAGCGGGGCCACAATGCCCTCCCTCGCCAGCCACATCAGTTCCGGCTCTTTGACGGGGTCGATACCAATCTCTCTGGCGAACTCGAGAATCTCTGCAAGAAGAGGCAGGAGAATGAGAAAGGAAGAAAGCTGGGGATGTGGAAAGGAGAAAAAAAAATCATAGCTGTGCAATAGTGTAACTTGTACAATAATAAGAAATAATAAGACATATACCTGTTGGCTCCCGGTTCCCATTACTATTTGACTTTGGACCCAAGTTCCTGACCAGAGCTCCGAAAGCCCCGGGAAATTCCAAAGCATCTTTTCTACTAATGAGGTGACTCTGGGCAGGCTCCTGGATGGGGGATGGTCACCAGAGAGACCAAGCCATGTTTAGAAGCTTGGGCCTTGGGGCACCTGGCTGGCTCAGCTGGTAAACCATGCAACTCTTGATCTCGGGGTGGTGAGTTCGAGCCCCATGCTGGTGTAGAGATTATGTAAATAAAAAGTCTGGAAAAAAGGGGGTGGCCACCTGGGTGGCTCAGTCGGTTAAGCATCTGCCTTGGGCTCAGGTCATGATCCACGGGATCCTGGGCTCGAGCCCCATGTCAGCCCTGATAAGCAGGGAATCGACTTCTCCCTACACGCCTCTCCCAGGCTCCTGTGCACACATGCCCTCTCTCTCTAAAACAAACAAACAAATAAATAAAATCTTAAAAAAAAAAAAAAAAAAGAAGCAGCAGCTTGGAACTTTCGGCCTCACCCCCATTCCCCGGAGAGGGGCTTGATCAATCATGACTTGGTGAAGAAGCTTCCATAAAGATCCCTAAACTACGGGGCTCAGAGAGCTGTGGTGGTTGGTGAGCACTACCACGTGCCGGGGAAACCTGCGTCCCAGGTCTACAGAGACAGACGCTCCTGCAGTGGGGCCCTCTCGGACCTCACGCATTGGATCTCCACATCTGGCTATTCATCTGTTTCCTTTATGATACCCTTTATTATACAATAAACTGGAAAATATATGTTTTAAGTGTTTCCCTGAGTTCTGTGGCCTGTTTTAGCAAATTATCAAACCCAAGGAGGGGGACATGGGACTCTGGTGTCTCGCTTGTTGGTCAGAAGTACCAGGGACAGCCTGGGACTTGCTACGGCAAGTCTGAAGTAAGGGCAGTCTTGTGGGACTGAGCCCTTAGCCTGTGGGATCAGATGCTCTCTCCGGGGACACAGTGTCAGGGCTGAACTGAATTGCAGGACATACAGCTGGTGTTAGGAAACCCCCAGACATCTAGTGCCAGCATTTTGACTGTGAGAGTAAAGGAAAAGCAGAGTTTCTTCCTAGACTTTTTTTTTCTACTTCACCTTTACTCTCTAAATTTTCCTAAGTGAGCAAGTGTTATGTCTCTAACTATAAACAATAAATTTACATAATTTCATCTTTTTTTAAGATTTTATTTATTTGACAGACAGAGATCACAAGTAGGCAGAGAGGCAGGCAGAGAGAGAGGGGGAAGCAGGCTCCCTGCCGAGCAGAGAGCCCAATGTGGGGCTCGATCCCAGAACCCTGGGACCATGACCTGAGCCGAAGGCAGAGGCTTTAACCCACTGAGCCACCCAGGCGCCCCTAATTTCATCTTCTTAAATGATAAATGGTACACCTGAACCAAGGCATGCTACTGCCATACTCCAGGAATGTCATCTGAAGCCAAGGCAAAATGGTAAGACCAAGACCATCAGTGTGGTAGGGACCTGGGGAAGAAGCGCACCAGCCACAGCCAAAGCCATCCTGAATGAGGGCAGCCTTACCAAGACACAAGCTCTCCCAAGATTTCCAAAATCTTGCTGCAAAAGTGCTCGTCACTCAGTCAACTAGCATGAACGCAACTAGATAAGACTAAGCACCCGGAGGACCTTACCGACCCACGAACGGAGTCTAAACCACGGGGCAGGTGTCTGAATGGAGATCTGCACTGTGTGCCCAGGAGCAGAGACAGAGCAGTGACTTCTGCTCGGGGTCCGGGGATGTCTGAGCTGGGAAAGGGGGATGATACTTGAGCAGCCTTGTTCTCCACTCAACCCTTTCACCCATGACGGCAGTTGTTTCTTTTCCAATTTTGCTATATATTATAGACTCTGAGACTTGCGTTATACTCTTGTGGGAAGCATTTAGAAAGCTCTTTCACCAGAGATCTGGAGGAACCGGGGAGATATATATATATATATACATACTAAGAGCTAGCTCACACCAGCAGGGAAAAAGACAGATGAGCTAACCACTAGAATGTCACCAGAGCCCCCAGGAATAATGAAATAAACACATCGATGCTTCAGCTACTAAGAGCCCAGGCCAGAAAAGCATCACCAGTTTGGGTCATCTCAGGGGGAACGGGGAGGATGACATACCTGGGGACCAGGGAAGAAAAAGCACGTTTTCAAAGGACCAGCTGGAATTTGGCTAGCCAGGGACAAACTTATTCACAGAGCTCACAGTTTTTGAGTGCTTCCTGTTTGCTGTGAATAAGAGAAACAGTGTCTGTCCTTATGGAGAAGAAACCACCAGTAAAGAAGTGAACAGACAACTGCACAAAGAATTACAGCTTCTGATAAAGGAAATGAAGGAAGTAAATGAGGAATGAGAGAGAGAATGTCAAGGTGGAAGGGGCACTCCTTTGGAAAGGGCCAAGGGAAACCTCTCAGAATGGAACACAAATGAAACCTAGAGGAGACAAGGGAGCTGGCCATGCAGAGCACTGAGGAAAGAGCACTCAGGTGCAAAAGGCCTGTGGCAAGTGGTAGTTTGGCCCCTCTGGGGACTGTCAGAAAGGTCATGTGACTGGCAGAGTGGGAAAGAGAGAACAGCACTGGCACTGGGTGAGCCCAGCCAGGTGGCAGACTGGGTCATGCAGAGTCCCACACACCCCACTAAGGGTGCTCTGCTAAATAGAATAGATTATTACTAAAAGCAGAGCCCTGCAATGATCTGCTTTACACTGTAAGAACACTCTGGTGCCAGGGGGAGCATAAACAGGAAGGTGGTGCTTTTTGTGAGGACACCTGGCTTTGGGTCCCAGCTGCGCTGCTCAGCAGACCTGTGCCTTGATGGAAGTTGGTTTACCTTCCTGTGCCCCATTTCCTCATCTGTAAAATGGGAATGGTAACAGTACCTAACTCATGGAGCTGCTGTGAGGGTTGAAAAGAAGTAGATGTGGGGCACCTGGTTGATTCCATTGGAAGAGCATGCAACTCCTGATCTCGGAGTTATGAGTTCAAGTCCCGCATGGGGTACAGAGATCACTTAAGTTAAAAAAAAAAAAAAAAAAAAAAGAGTAAAGGAGATACATGTAAAGTTCTTAGCACAGAAACCAGTACAGAGGAGCACTCAGTAAATTCTGTTATTTCTGCTGTTTCAAAACAAGGGGCGCCTGGGTGGCTCAGTCGTTAAGCATCTGCCTTCGACTCAGGTCATGATCCCAGAGTCCTGGGATGGAGCCCTGCACGGGGCTCCCTGCTCAGCGGGAAGCCTGCTTCTCCCTCTCCCACTCCCCCTGCTTGTGTTCCCTCTCTCACTGTGTCTATCTCTGTCAAATAAATACATACGATCTTTAAAAAAAAAAAAAAAGGCTTTAGTTTTCATCTTATGAAATTGGGTTACCTCCTGGTTTTAGGACACACTATATTTCACGATATCCCCTACTATATTGTTTTTTCTTAAGATGGACTCCTTTTTTTAAAATATTCATTCATTCATTCATTCATTTTAAGGTTTTATTTTTAAGTAATCTCTATACCCAACGTAGGGCTCAAACTCACAACCCTGAAATTGGGTCACATGCTCTATGGACTGTGTCAGCCAGGCGCCCCTATATTTTCATTTTAAAATTAATCATTGGTCAGGGGCACCTGGATGGCTCAGTCAGTCAAGCGTCTGCCTCAGACTCAGGTCATGATCCCAGGGTCCTGTGATTGAACCCCACATCGGGCTCCTTGTTCAGTGGGGAGTCTGCTTCTCCCTCTTCTCCTTGCTCATTCTCTCTCTCTCTAATAAATAAATAAAAATAAATTAAATTAATCACTGATCCAACCCAGTCAGCAAACCTTTTGTGTAAAGAGCTAGACAGTAAGTATTTTAGGCTTTGTGCATGACAGGGCTCCTGTCACAACCCCTCAACACTGCCTAGGTGCCATGAAAAGCAGCCACAGACAATACATAAGCAAAAGCATGGCTATTTTCTAATAAAACTTTATTTACAAGAAGGCAACAGGCCAGGTCAGGTCCATGGACTATAGTTTTCCCTGATTTAACCGAATACACGGAGTGGCCCTGCACACACAGCATGCTTCGTGTTGAAAAGACAGAGCTCAATCCGAGATCATCCCGGCCCTCGAACTGCACCCCCGGCCTCTTACCTTGCTCACTGGGGATGTAGGTCTCATCATAATCTTCCTCTAGAACCAGCTGGTCTCCTATGCGGATGGGTCTTCCGGCCATGACTGGTTTGGGCTCAAACACCTGCGCCCAAAGAGAAAATCAGTGACCCGGCTTAAAAGGGGAAAAACCGGAGCTGGGTCAGGCAGCACACCTGGGTCAGACCAGACCATGCACACCAGCTTAGCCGGGGATTTTCCAACTCCAGGGACAGTGAAGTGTGGGACAAACAGCTCAAAACCCAGGCCTTCTAGGCTTTGCACCTGGGAAAGTTCCCTGAGACACACCTCCCAAAGGCTTGCTGAACACATAGTGAGTCACAAAGGATCTGGAAACCCAGCCTTCTCTGAGAGTTTGACTTCATATGCCGCCCGCCCCCAACACAGGAAAAATAATTCACAGTATAGGACCCCCAGCTAGAAAACCCTAGTGAAACACCAGAGGAACTAGCAGCACCCCTCACTCCCATATACCAACGTATCCCAGGGCAGTCCCACAGTCTCAGCACACATCCCTATTTGCCTTCAACCATGTCCTCAGGGAGCTGACGATCTAGTGGCAGTAGCAAACCCAACTTTAATGTTAGAAGGCAGAAGGGGAGTAAAACCATACAGCTCTGGAAATACTAGGAGAGAAAGAACATTCCCGCTGAAGAGAGGACCGCAGGCTTTGTCAAGGGGCTGGGGATGAAGGGCTGTCAAGAGTGGCGTGAGTGGAGAGAGGTGTTCTAGGCAAGGGGACATCGTGTGCAGACAAGCGGTTCTGGAGTGCTGGACCCCAGCGGGCATGGCAGGGGCTGGGGCAGAAAGCCAGGTCACGGAGGAGAGCCGTGTAGACCATGCAGAAGAGCCTCGCCTTTCCCCTGTGGCAAAGGGAGCTGCTGAGGGCTTTGGTGAAAGAAAGTGGCACAGACTGGCCTTTTTCTAGGTTGAGAACGTTGGCAGGAGTGGCACGGCAGGACCGGAGGAATGAGACTGGTGGAAAACCACTGAGGAGGCCTTAAACGAGGGCAGAAGCAGAGAGAAGGCAGAAGGGGCAGAGGCTGTGATGGCAGGCTTCATAGGACCAGGAAGGAGGACAGTTGGGGGAAAGGAGTCTGACTTGAAACCAAGGTTTGTAGCTCCAGGGATGGACCAGTGTCAAATTGTTCAACTGACGAGCTGTCCCCGTTCTAGAATTGCTCCTCCCTTCCAATCCCTCCTCCTGTAACTATTGAGGACCCCGGGTCACAACTCTCCCCTCAGGCAGCTCCCACACCGAAGCTCCCCAGGATGCAGAGACAAGTCACCCTGGACAGGGGCTTCCGCATACGGCACTGCTGGGAGGGCTGTCACCACCCTGGTGTGACTGACACGAGCCTAGAGCAGCCTCTTCAGAAGCTGTCACTGCTCCACCCGGAGCAGCAAGCACAACACAGCCCTCTTCTAGCAGGGGAAGTGAGCAGAAAGACCCTGTCATCCAAAAGAAGGTCAGGAGTGCTCACGGCCTTACCTGGTAGCTCAGAATCTGTCCCAGGACCCCCAGAGAGGGACCTGTGATGAACAGCACAGGACAGAGGAGGGACTGTTGCTGTGGCCCTCTCCGTACCCTGAGAGTTGACAGCCGGCCAAGGAACGTATCTTGCCTCAGGACTCACGAGAGATGGCTCCCTCTGTCAGCACACCGGAGCCAAGGGAGTCAGACTCTGCCCCCTCTCACTCCCACCGTGACACCTCCAAGCAGTAACTTCATGCCTCAGGAAGACAGGCTAATGGAAGAAGCGTTCTCCTCTGTGGTGCATCAACCCAAGTGGGGATCTGCTTCCTACCCGAAGATCCCATAACACCCTGCCGAAGTAATGTTCCCTCCACACACAGCAGAGGTAAGTAGGGTTACTGACTCTGGAAAAGCAGAGCAGGAACCAGATGTAGCTAAAGGAGCCAAGGGAATCTTGAGTTCTCTGAGTTAGGAAAAAGAGGGAAAGGATCGCTGGGGACATTAGGCTAGCCATCATTTGATCCAACAGGGCAGTGATCTTTTTTTTTTTTTTTAAGATTTTATTTATTTGACAGTGAGCGAGATCACAAGTAGGCAGAGAGGCAGGTGGGGGAGAGGGAGAAGCAGGCTCCCCGCAGAGCAGAGAGCCCGATGCGGGGCTTGATCCCAGGACCCCAAGATCATGACCCAAGCCAAAGGCAGCGGCTTAACTCACTGAGCCACCCAGGCGCCCCACGGCAGTGATCTTTTACAAGGTACTTTATCAACCACCTCAGAGCAACTGAGAAATCTCACATGTGGGAGATGTCACATATCCCTAGACACATCCCATCTGAGGAAAGCAGGCGGCAGGTAAAATCTTGTTGCCGCAGAATGCCTGATTAGCTATATTGAAAAGGTCAGGAAGAACCCGGAAAATCTAAATTCACGGATCACTCCAATATCAAACAAATTTTTCCGTCAGAAAAAAATCAAGATGTGGGTGGGCTATATTCTCCCTCCTCTCTTTGCTTTGCCTAGCTTAAGAAAGGATGTGGGTAAGGGCAGGACCAAAAGAACAGGAACTGTAGGAACGAGGAAGGTGGTGGGAAGAGAAATCCTATGCCTTTAATGACTACTAGACATCATTTATTCATTCGAGAAATATTTATTGAACACCTACTAAGTTCACTTCTTGCTGGCACTAGAGACGTGATGAGGAGTAAAAACACCCGCAAGCTAACAGAGCATACTTACACACACATCCGCATAATCAGAGTTCCCTGGGTATGGGTTTCTTCCACTCTGCTGGGACAATTACAGAGAAAGTGCAGCTGAGAAAAGCAGGCTTACTGAGAAGGCACTGGGGAGAAGGCGGGAGACGTGAGAAGTGATTATGTAGTGGTAACTGAGTGCAGATCTGGGAACGTTCTTGGCTCTGAACCCCAGCTCTGCCATTTACCAGCAGAGCAAGCTGCCTCAATTTTCTCCTCTGTAAAATGGAGATAACAAGGTCTATCCCAGAGGGCGGTGAGAATCAAATTATTCAATACATGGGCGGGGGGGAGGGGTAACGCCTGGGTGACTCAATCAGTTAGGCCTCTGACTCTTGATTTCTGCTCAGGTCATGATCTCAGGGTCATGAGATCGAGCCCCACGTCTGGCTCCACGCTCAGCATGGAGTCTGCTTGAGATTCTCTGTCTCCCTCTGCCCCTCCTGCTCATGTTCGCTCTTGAGTGAATGCTCTCTCTAAAAAAATAAATCTTTAAAAAAATTAAATAAAAATAAATTATTCAATACACATAAAATACTTAAAACATAGTAATATCTCAATAAATGGGTTGTTGTTATTACTATTACATATCTGAAAGGCCTATTCTACCTTGTTCCAGAGGACCGATCGAGTACCAGGGAATGTAAGTAGAGGCCTTTCTGACGTTCAATGACCACTTATTGAACACCAACCATGGGCTGGCACTGTGCTAACTGTTAAGGCTACAAGCCTGATTACATGGAGTCCTGAACTCCAGCTGAGCCTAGCTGAGAAGCCAAACACATAAAGATATGGTTGTAGAATGTGTGAGGCATGTTAAATAGCAGGAGGTACAACAAGAAACCAAGGTAAGGACAACTAACCTTATTCTGGAAGATCAGGGAAAGCATCAGAGTAGAGAACCAATGAGAGGACTCTTCAAGAATCAGCAGGAGCTCACAAGGATATGGGAAGAGAAGGCAGAAGAAACAGCATGCACAAAGGCACAGAGGCAGGAAGAACACAGTGGGTGCAGAGAATTCATTTTGACAACAAAAGTTTATATTCCCTGAATAATTCCTATGTTCCAAGAACGGTCCTAATACTATATATACATCATCTCACCCCGTTCTCTCCAAGGGGTAGAAAATATTTTTCCCATTTTTCAAATAAGGAAAGTGAGGCTCGGCAAGGTTAAAGAAAAAAAGAACAACTTCCCAAGGCTTCACAGACAGCAAAGGGCACAGCCTAACTGACATGCCACCCCCATGTCTCTCTGACCCCAAAGCCTGAGCTCTTCACCACTCCGACACGGCCAGCACGCAAGGGACAATGAATGGGTGGAGTGGCAGGAGAGAGAGCTACAGTTGGAAGGCCCAGAGCACACTATAAAGGGCTTGGAAGGATTTAGGTTGAATCCTGTATGTGAGGAGGAGCCAGCACAGGATTTCACAAAAGAGACAGGCATGATGAGATCTGCAGTTTAGCAAGATATTCTGACAGCTGTCTAAGAACTAATTTCAGGAGGGCAAGAACAGAAGCAGAGCGACCACTTAGGAAGCTTTCCTGAAAGCACAGGCAAGAAATTATGAACTAAGCCAGTGGCTGTGAGAATTGAAAGGAAGGACCAGATGCGTACGGTATTAGGCTGCAGAATCACAGGACCTGAAGTCTGCAGCAAGTGAGGGATGGGGAGGAGGGAAATCAGGGCACTTAGACTAGCGTGGGATTATCTGTTCACTTCTATGCCTTGCCCAATAGCCCCACCTAGCCTACTCCCTAGAATACAGGAAAAGCCCAGCAAATGTTTGCCGTGTATATCCTAAGACTGAATTCCAGGTGCAGTCCTTCACGGACACAGGAACTACTGAAGGAGGCGCAGACCTGGGGGTCCAGGATGGCGGGGGAGGGACGCAGCTGGAGATGATCGGTAAGCAGGTCTGAGCTCAGGAAACAGGTGTGGCTGGGGCTCACGGTAGTTAAACAGACGGTCACTGAACTGCGGGCGAAATCACCCAGACGCGGCCTGTGGTGAGCAGAAAGGACAGGCCTGCAAAGACGGCTGAGTTAGGAGGCCCGGGAGCGAGGAGTCGCGGAAGCCAAATGAGGGCTGCGATTCCAGGTGGAGGAGATAGATTTTTTTAATCCGTGCAAGGAAAGGAAGGGGAAAACAAACCTCCAAAACTTCCCGACTTCCCCAGCTGGCCCAAAGACTGCAGAAGGTCGGGCTAGCCCTGGATTCGGGCACGGGGAAAGCCTCCCCACGAAAGTATTCGAGCGCGGTTCGGAAGCCGGGCCTCACTCTCCACGGACCGGACAAGTAAACGGGCGCCCCAGCAAGCTCACACGCCGTCACTCGCGCTCCGGCTCGCCGCTCGCTCCCCGCCGGCACCCCAGCCCAGCCCAGCGCCCCTTCCAACACTCGGAGAGATTCTGGATGGATGCACCCTAGTCCGGCCGCTCCTTCCCAACCTCTCTCCCCAGTTCCCGCCCACACTCGTGCTCCTCCCGCTGGCGGGCACACGAGTGTGTCCCAACTCTCCCGCTTCCCTCCTTCCCCCGCCACCCGACCCCTTTCTCCAGGAGGTCCTCACCTGCCCCCCGCCCCGGGAGGCACTGGGCCAACGCTCCCGGCTCTGCGCAGCTTCCCCAGCACCACCCCGGCTCCCCGCTTCCAGGGACGCCGGGGTGTTGCCCTGCAGCGGTCAACAACCACTTCCGGAAAGGGTACCGACTTAGCAACTGAGAGTCCCGCCTCTCCACGGAACCAAGAGGTCGCTGAACGAGAGCGGTGGCACTGGATTGGTTAGAGATCCCGTCGGGTCACGTAGGACTTGTGCACGTTTTCCCATTGCACGATGGGAGTTGTAGTCCAAGGTCGTTAATGAGGGGGCCGCAAGGGGTGCTTGGAGAGCTCTGAATTCGATTAGGAGGGGAATTTCTTCCCGGGGCAGGAAAGGGTCATTCATAGTATTTATGGTAACGTGAATTAACTAAAGAAATCTATTCGTCATCATTTTTTAAGTAGTGTGATTAATATCAGGTGAAGAAGACGCTGATCATCAGTAACCCGTTGAGTCTTTAATAAACAAAAGAAATATGAATGTAAGGTAAGGGGAGACCACCTCCCCCACCCCAACAGAAGATGCTTCCCTGGGCTCAGATGAAATCAGTGAGGACCTGATCAGGACTTGAGAGCTGTGTTTTCCCGGTGTTTACCTTTGACTCAGAGCGCAGGGCTGTTGAATGTCTGGAACATTGGGGATGATAATATCTCTCATAACTATTTCAAAGAGTCTGTTTAAGAAGAAAAAGGTGACAAGGGTGCCTGGCTGGCTCAGCGGCCCGGAGGAGGGGTGGCTGTGGCTCTTGATCTGGGAGTCGTGAGTTGGGGCCACACACTGGGTGTCGGGATGACTTAAATACATTTTTAAGAAAAAAGTGACACAATGTGTAGCCCCCTCCACAGGCTCAGTCTGGCAGAAGGATTGCTATTAATATAATCCCAAAGAGCTTAATCTGGCTCAGGTGGAGGGCAGATCTTTTTTGTCCTCAACCTCCTTCTAACAAAGAAGTTAAGAGGGTCATTACACCAATGGGAAACTGCAGGGCAGAAAAGTGAACTTCCCAGTTAGAGAGAATGAAGCACCTAGAGCAGATCCTGACAGGTTCTGTTGTGGATATGGATCTGACTCCTACCAACTCCTACCGGGTCCTGAAAACACGGGACCCTGGACCCAGAATGCGGAACTCAGGTTGTTGTCCCTGTAGATCCCAAGCCAGACATCCCGGATGTATTTCTCTTGTTTAACTTCAGCCTTTTTGTGCAACAGCTCTGCCCGTACTTCCTTTATTCTGCCTTCAGATGACAAATCATTGCCCCCACCCCCCCGACACATAAAGTCTCCCTGAGCAGCAAGAGGGACAGACTGGGATGGGTCTCTGAGGGCTCACCCGCTCATCCACCACAGACCTTACACAAAACAGGATCCAAAAAAAACCATTGGAAGATTTGGTCTCTATGTCCCAGAACTTCTAATCAATTCGGTTGACTTCAACTGCCGTCAAAATTCTTAACTTTTATTCCATAGTATCGGTCCCTTTCCATCTCATGGGGAGAGCTAATAAAGTCAGGGTCACCAGGGGATTAATGGGATTACCCCACACAGATAAACAATTTACATTTTATCAGCTTTCCCTGTAGGTTTGTTCTTCGAAATGCAAACCAATTTATAAAATGCCCTTAGGCAAACATAATTAAGAAAAGTAAATCTTTGGGGGGAAATAACAAAAATGACACACCAATTGATATGCCAGTAATATACCCAATGAGTGAGGAAGAGAGATTGAGAATTTCATCCTTTGTAGGTTAGCTTCTGCACTCAAAGATGTGGGAAGAAGAAAACGAAATCGGTCCCCAAATTTATGCCATACCCGCGAAGTCAGAATTTTCACCGTTACAACTTTTCTTCTCTTTTCATACTGTTTACTGGTAATATACAGACAATCACCCACATAAGAAAGAAAAACACTTGTTAACCCTATGATTTTTTAAGTATATAAAATTGTGAAATGTTCCCTCTCTTCTTTCAATCCACCATATTTAAAATTGCAAGCTGCGCTTCTACCTCCCTTCTCTGCTTTATTTTCCCCCATAGTGTATATCACCATCTGAAACACTGGATATTTTATTTTATTTTTCTTACTATCTGTCTCCCTATGGAAGATGTAAATTGCATGAAGACAGGAATTTTGTCCATTTTATTTATTGCTGTATCCATGGTGCCTAAAACGGAACTTAGCATGTAGTAGTAGGTTCTCAATACACACTTGCTGAATGAATAAATAAGCCAACTGAAGGAAGGAATTTCACACTTCAGAAGAAATCACTGTTCACATTTTGGTTTCTGTCTTCCAGACTTTTTAATGTTTATGCAGATGTATATTTATATGCATGCATATATATGCACACGTGCATCCTTTTTAAGTTTTGCAGAAATGAGATCTTAACATACATATTGTTCTACAATGCGCTTTTTTCACTTGACATCTTTCAAGGAGAGTTCATAAGGAGTTACTCCATTCTTTATAATGGTGAAGTAGGATTCCATTAAGTGACTGTCTCCTTAATCATTCATTTTGTTTCCAAAGTTTCGGCATTACATACATGCTGCATTCATTGGATTCATTGGATAGGATCTTAGAAGTGACACTGCTGGGGGCGCCTGGGTGGCTCAGTGGGTTAAGGCCTCTGCCTTCAGTTCAGGTCATGATCCCAGGGTCCTGGGATCGAGCCCCACATCGAGCCCCACATCGAGCCCCACATCGAGCCCCACATCGGGCTCTCTGCTCCGCAGGGAGCCTGCTTCCTCCCCTCTCTCTCTCTCTGCCTGCCTCTCGGCCTACTTGTGATCTCTCTCTGTCAAATAAATAAAATCTTTAAAAAAAAAAAAAAAAGAAGTGACACTGCTCAGAGAGTTTACATTTTTTTACATTTTAATAGACATTGCCAAATTTCTCTCTAAAAATGGAATAATTTTAGCCCAACCAAGCCTTTCACCAACACCAAAAATGTCCAATGTGAAAGGCAATAAATAAGTAAATGGTGATGGTATCTAAATATTATTGTGACTGCGTTCTTTCACTGTTAATGAAGCTGAACTTTTCCCCCACGTGTTTATTAGCCATTTGAATTTCTTCTATTAATTATCAATTCACATTCTTATTCATTTTTCTACCAGATTGGTTGGGGATTTTATTGACTTGTAGATGGTCTTTGTATAGTATAGACATTAACCCTTTGGCTGTTTATTATGTGACAAATATCTCCTAGTCTGTGACTTATCTTTAACTTTGTAAATGTCATTTTTCATTTGGTAAATGTCATAGTGATAATAAAGCCAATAGCTAAATTTTACTGAGCATTTACAAAATGCCAGACACCATTCTAAGTGCTTTATATGGATTACCTCATTTAAATCTTCTATTACAAGGTAGGTACTACATTTATCCCCATTTTAAAAATTGAGACCTACAAAGGATAAGGAACTAGGCTGTAGTCTCCTGTGTTCTAAGTGACAGAGACTTGGAATACTAGAAGTGATTCTATAGAAGTTTTAAAAATTCAAGTAGTCAAACCTGTCCTTTAAAAAAACAACAGGGGCACCTGGGTGGCTCAGTGGGTTAAAACCTCTGCCTTTGGCTCGGGTCATGATCCCAGGGTCCTGGGATCGCGCTCTCTGCTCGGCAGGGAGCCTGCTTCCCTTCCTTTCTCTCTGTCTGCCTCTCTGCCTACTTGTGATCTCTGTCAAATAAATAAATAAAACCTTAAAAAAAATAAAAATAAAAAATATATTAAAAAAAATAAAAAAACAACAACAACAAAACTCCGAGTTTTGTTAGAGAGACCTTCTTTAACATAAGATTATTAAATGTTCCTCTATTTTTTCTGTAGTTTTATTTTTCACATTAAACCCTTCGATCTACCTGAAGGTGATTTTTACATGAGATAGAGAGTTCGTTTTCTTTCCTTCCAAATGGAAGGAAATAAATAAAATCTTTAAAAAAAAGAAATCTTAAAAAAAAAAGAGTCTCTGATTTTGTCTTGTTTTATTTTTCCTCTCTTCCCCAATGATCCTCTGTTTTATTTCTTAAATTCCACATAAGTGAGATCATATGATAATGGTCTTTCCCTTTGACTTATTTTGCTTAGCATAATACCCTCTAGTTCCATCCACATCATTGCAAATAGCAAGATTTCATTTTTTTGATGGCTGAGTAGTAGCAATGTCATCTTTATCATATACAGAATTTCCACGCATACATTGATCTACTGATTTTTTTAACTGATTTTTATTTTTAAACTTGTTTCTTATCACCTTGTTGGTTAGGATTTTCTACTCATACCATATCTGCAAATGAGCATTCCTTTGCTTTCTGATATATGTTTTAATTGCTCTGTGCATTTATTAGCTACTAATACAAACACCCTACACAGATTTGCAAGAGATACTGCAGGGGAAAACGTGACTTAGAAGGATTGACAGTATCGTAGGGTCTTGGTGGATGCACTCCTGGGGGGAGTGGACCCCTAATTTCTGGGGGAGAGGGTCTCATTCCTGGAGGGGGTCTTCCTATTGGCATCCTTTGAGCACAGGGAACCCAAGTGGTGGGGCTTGTGGGTGGTCATATGCCAAGTGGAGGGGCCACATGCCTGGGGGAGTGTTCTTCGGCCCTCAGAAGTGGGTGGGGTCCCCCATCTAGATGGGCATTGAGATGGGACTCCAGCACTGCTGGTAGGAGCAACAACGGCACAGCTGCTCTAGAACCTCTTCCCTGAGGCCCCCCCAACCCCTCAAACAGGGCCTGCTAATCCAACAGAAGCCTGGGGAATTGCAAAACCAGCCGGCACTCCTCTGCCAGCTGCCCTGCCAACCCCAGGGCCTCCTGCAGCTCCAACAAGTGGTACCCAAGCAATCCCAGCATCTTTGGGGGGCAGTCCTCCCACAGTCATAGAAACCAAGTTCTCCCCTTATAGCCCCACCTTGACCCCAAACCCACCTTTCTTCATGGTCTGGCTGCTTCAGATTCTTGGGCTTGATCTTCCTGAATTCATCACAATCACAGAGGATCAAGCTCACATGCTTGGCAAAAGCCTTAAAGGTGTCAATGAATGTGCCAATGGCTCAGTTGGTAGACTTGTGTCTCCAGATCTCAGGGTTGTAAGTTTGAGCCCCATGTTGGCTGTAGAGAGCACTTAAAACATAAAGATTTGGCCATCTTGCAGGTACCTCTCATTCTACAGTCAATGTGCTGCAGCATCTCGCTGTTCTTTCCCACAGTCACGGTTGCTGCTCCACCAAATCCAAGGTCTGCAGCAAGGTTTCAGGATCCTTAAGACCTGCGGGAAGGCTCCAGATGAAGGTGTCATGCAGCTTCTCTTACCAACAGTGCAAACGTGGGGCAGAGGCTTCAGGCGGTAGACGGAGCCTGGTTTCTCACTGGGAAATCAGCTACCTGGATATTCGGATCCTTTCACCACCTCTTGGTGCCTCAGCTAAGAATGCCTAGCTCAGTTCCTCCTGGAAATCCGCCCCAGGTACCTGCTGGTGCTGACATCGCCTTGGGTACGGCTGACGCTCTTGGTGGCTCAGCAGGGCCGTCCTTCTACGTTGGACGTCCACCTCTGGCACATGCTGTTCTGTGGTCCGTCTGGGGTGCAGGCGGTCTCCGGCAGCTCCATCGCTCTCCTCTGCTGCGGCTCAGAGCAGACGGTCAGGCACATCTGGCAACCACCACTCCACTGTTTGCTCTCTAGTATTTATAGCACAAGTACGTGCTCTCATCCGACTCAGCTAGCTAGGCTGATCTACACTCCGTGGGAGGGGCGCCTCGCTGGCTCCTGCAGCCAAGTATGACACTCTTTTGATCTCAGGGTCATCAGTTCAAGCCCCGTGCTGGGTGTGGAGCCTACTAATAAATAAATAAATAAAATTAAAAATGTATGAGCTACGCGGGAGAAGAGTAGTGATAATGACCTTCCCTTGGCTAAGCCAAATTCTAATGGGAGTAAGTTCAGCCTGTCCACTACTGTGTTTTCTGTGATTTTCTGTTGGGTTGTTTAAGAAGTTCCCTCTTAGTTTTTATCAGAACTGCTGAATTCTAACAACAGCTTTCCACATTGGTTAAATAATATGTTGATATAATCATACGGCTTTTCTCCTTTAAGCTGTTAGAGCTCTCAAGCTTTTTGTTTGAAGATCTTACCAGTTAAAGTACAGATACTAGGGGCATCTTGGTGTCTCAGGGGGTTAAAGCCTCTGCCTACAGTTCCTGGGCTCAGCCCCCCCACCCCCCACCCCCCCACCCCCCCCACCCCCCCACCCCACCCCCGCCCCGCATCGGGCTCTCTGCTCAGCGGGGAGCCTGCTTCCCTTCCTCTCTCTCTGCCTGCTTGTGATCTCTGTCAAATAAATAAATAAAATCTTTAAAAAAAAATAAAAATAAAGTACAGATACTTCTCCAAGTGGCAAGACTTTGAAGCTGACAGCAGCCACTTACCCTGAGTCTGAAGGGCAGCCCAGAAATGAGGGGGCTCTTGGGGACTCACAGCATTCAAGGTGGAGGTGAGGGCAGGTAGAGTATCAAAGGCACACAGAGATTCAGGTGACAAAAGACCCACAGACTGCAGATTCCTGTGGAGACAAACTGTCCCTGCGCTTTCCCCTTTGCACCTTGCTTATGCACTTGGCTGCCTCGAACAGAATACCCTTCTATCCCTCTTACTCTTGCTCCCCCAATCTCTGCTGGTGGAAATCCCATCCATTCTTTACAGCTCAAATTAAATGCTCCTCCTCCCACCCAGCGGGTCCAGATCCCCATATGTCTCCCCAAATCCTTACTCATCCATGCCACATTGTCTGGTATGGGGCACATGGGTTTTCTCTCTCCAAGTAGCCCCAATGCCTGGAAGAATGCCAGGCATCCAGTGGGTGCTCAATACTTGCAGAATGAAGGAACTGACCGAATGGGAGGTCTGCCGCCACTCTCTCCTACGGTCCCTCCCGCCCCGCCAGGGTCCTGCAGGATGGACTCCGCCTCGGCAGAGGGCATCCCAGACCCCTCGCCAACCCCGGAAGCTGGGCTGCCGGCCATGGGAAGACTACACTTCCCAGCGATCCCAGGGAAGAGCGAAAACCCTTTGGCTTTGACAGCCGCCGCCACAAGTCTTTCCGCCTCCCCAGCCTGCCTAGGAGCTGGGAGCTGGATTACGGTGGCCTGACCAGCACACGCAGCTGCGGCGCCTGGAGCCCCTGCGCCTTGCCCCGCCGCCCCGCCAGCCAGAGGACCGAGAAGCCCGCGGCCGCCGACCTGCCATGCCCGCCCCTCCCAGCCGCCCGGGGGGCCCGAGCCGTCCTCTCCCAGACCTCTGCTGAGGCTGGGCGCCACTGGCCAGATGTAGCCGGCTTCGGATCCGTCTCCTCCCCTCTCTCTCTGCGGATTTCTCCTGTCTGATCCCCACAGCCTGCACCCGGGGGCCGGCGAGGGGCCTGCAGGCTCCGGAGCCCTGATGCCTCGCAGCCCACTGTCCTGAGCGGCCACCACCGGCTCCCGGAGTTGAGGGCAGCAACAGGGCCGGACGTGGTCCCGGAGTGAGCCCAGAGGGCCCCAGAGGCCAGGCCCACCATGGCCCAAGCGCTGCCCTGGCTCCTGCTGTGGATGGGCTGGGGAGTGCTGCCCGCCCGCTGCTCCCAGCCCGGCATCCGGCTGCCCCTTCGAAGCGGGCTGGGGGCGCCCCCCCCGGGGCTGCGGCTGCCCCGGGAGACCGCGGAGGAGCCGGAGGAGCCCAGCCGGAGGGGCAGCTTTGTGGAGATGGTGGACAACCTGAGGGGCAAGTCCGGTCAGGGCTACTACGTGGAAATGACCGTGGGCAGCCCCCCGCAGACGGTAAGGTCTCCAGGCCAGCCCTACCCTCCTTTCTGCGTGGGGGTGGGAGGGGTGCAGCATGCTGGCCCCTGCTAAAATGGACGGGAGGTGTGGACTGGAGGGACCATCTCCCAGATGTTTTCTCTGGGATCTGATTGGTAGCAGTCACCCCCAAAGTTCCCCTTTCCCCCCTCTCTTCCCCCCACAGGCTTCCCTGCCTCCCTCATCTGACTGCCCTCCCCTTGCCCCAGCCTCACACACCTACCCCTTAGTAAGGATTTGGGGCCAGAGAAACACCCCATGGGAGAGCCTGGCCTGGGGGGAGGGTTCAAGCAATAGGGGCACTGTGAACAGGTGTCAGCCCTGCCAAGCCTGAGTCTCCCAACCCTGGCACTGGGGATCTTGGTCCACCCAACCCTCTCCCCTCCTCCGGTGTTCGGGGAACCTGGGCTTCTGACCAACATTCCCAGCACCCTGAGGACCCAGGAATCCTGGCACGAGTTGGAGCAGCCCCTTGCTCCCACTGTCTGGGCTGGCACGGGGACAGCAAAGTGAGATTTCCCAGCTCCTCCTGACCTCCACTCCAGCCCAGAAGCCCTGGACAGACTCCTGCTTCCCCAGCCCCTCCCAACTCCTCCCCCTCCCCCAGTGCCTTCTGCACTCCAGCCCCTCCCCCTCCCCGTGCCTCGGAGCACAGGCCAGAGGGGACTGAATTGAGCCTGGGGAAAGGACTAACCTCAGCCCAGGAGCCAGAGCCCCCTTCTAAGAATGCGACTCCCTCTATGAGGCGATAGGCGCGGGGGGGGGGGGGGGGGGGGGGGGGGGGGGGGGGGGGAGCGTGGTGGAGTAGATGGAGAAAACACCGCCCGCTGTCCCCATCCTTCCAGTCCTCTGAAGTACCTGCAAGGTGGCGGGTGGAGGTTGCACCCTCTGTGCCTGCGTGGGTGGGGTGTTGGGGCTGCCCCCAGGGCACATCTGCCTTCTCCGTGGGTGGTGGGCCTGGGCGCGGATGGCGGGACGGTTCTGTATGTGCTGGTGTGTGTCACCTTGAATCTGAGCCTGCACTTTGCTGAGCCAACCCCCTCCCCCCCGGATCTGTGGGATCTGTGTCCGGGAGGCCTGCCCTTGGGAGGGTCTGTGAAGGTGGGAGTGTGTTTACGTGCGGAGAGGGAAGAGCCACACTTCTGTGAACTTCTCAGACAGCTCCTACCCTGGATCTGGGAGAAACACAAACCTCCATCTCCCAATTACCTGACAGAAGCAAGTCTTCCCAGTCCCCACCGCCCAGGCCTGCTTCCCACCCCCCAGCTGATGCAAGGCTCTGGTCTCCCCTACTTCCCCTTCTCTTTCCTGTGTACCTTAACTTCTCCAGAAAGGCTCAAATCAGGGTGACCATAGGCCCCTAGCAGCTGGGACCAACAGGAGGCGAGGTATGATCAGATAACAGGGGGACTTGGAGACCTGAAACACCTCTGCTACCGATAATTGATGCAAGGACTTTTACCCTGGGGCATGGACACACCAAGGGGACACACAAAGGGGCTGTGGAGCCACCTGACAGACCAGGAATTCCAGCACCAAACCACAGCTTTTCCTTTTCTCAGTCGTGTGGCCTGGGGCAAATTCTGGGAACCTCTCTGAGCTTAGGGCCCTGTCTCCAAAGTGGGTGAAATGGGATCTCCTTTGCAAGGTTCTCATGAGGGATTAAATGGGACTCTGTAGGGGAAATCACCTTGAACAATGCACCCAGACACACAGCTGACCTCTAGTACATATGAAGTGACTTTCCGCTAACTTCTCCAGCCAGGTGTGTCTCTTCTGGGCTATGCAATGAAGCCTAAGAGCTTGGATGCTCTGGACCACCACATGTCACACATATGGAACTCAGGGGACAGGTACTAGACTTCACTGGACCCCTGAGATCATATGTATATCCCCCGGCCTGGGCCAGAAATTGGCCAAGAGTAATTGCCCAACAAATGTCAGTTCCTTCCCCTCCCTTCCTAGAAAGGGAAAGTGGGCCTATGGTTCAAAACTGGCCCAAGGAACCACTGCCAGGGAGCCCAGGGAATGACTCTGGTTCACCCTTTGGCTGGGAACCCAAGCCAGCGCCAGCCTGTCTGTACCCTGTGGTGACTTTGACTCTCTCCCCAGCAGTCTCGAGAAGGGGGCTCTTTCTGCTTAGCTGGTGGGGCTGTTGTGAGCGCCAGATGAGGACCTGGTGGGCAGAGCACTTTCTATATGCCAGGTGTTTAGGTTCAGGGGTTGAGAACTGACCCACCAAGAACAGGAGATAAGTTTTCTGCCCATAAGGAGCATAGAGCATGGAAGTGTAAGTGCTGGGACAAGGTTATCCAGAGCAGCACCCAAAGGCGGGCTCCCAGACCCTCGCTACGGAATCTATTACAAACCTCTCTGGCCCCATCCCAGACCTACTGAGTTAGAATTTGGCGGGGCGGGGGGTGCGGTTATCGCTCAAGTTTGAGAAGCACTGATCTGCCGTCGTACAAAGAGTGAGTACTATAGGTGTTCAGGAGGTAAAATCAGAGAAGACCCCCCCCCGGGGGGGGGAGGTGTGCTGTGAGCAGGGTCTTGAAGGATGGCTAGGAGAGGGGAGGCTGTTCCCAGCAGAGAAGTGGCATACGTCCCATCAAACTGTCATTGCACTTAACTCGAATGTCCCCTGCTTCCCCACCATTAGCCTGGGTCCCTAGGACCGGAAGCCACAGCGAATGAGAGAATGAGTCGTGTGCATTTGCTCAGGAAACAGCAAGAAACCCAGTTCTGTTACTGCTACAGGTCTGGGTAAAGAGGATAGAACCAAATCACCAGAAGCCTTAAATATGAAGCTCTACGGTTTGGGCTGGGGTTGGCAGATATCAGGGGAAGCTTGAGTTTCTTTGTACTGGGGCTGACATAGAGAAAGCAATCTTTGAGGATGAGACATCTGACTTTGAGGAGGAATGGGACTGAGAGGTACAGGGGTGACGGGCTCTGTCACAGCAGTCCAGGTGCGAGGCACCACGAGGACTGCATGTGGCCGTAATAAGACGGAAAGGGAAGGGAAGACCAGGGTGCGGGAACGTCCCAGGGCAGCCAGACACAGGATTCGGGGACACTGGTGTGACAGGTGAGGAGGAAGGCATGAGATGATTTTCACGATCCTGATCTGGGCTGAACTGGAAGATAACAAGACCATCCGAGGGACCCGGAGAGCTGCCAGGAGGGGTTGCCGGATACAAATACATACCTTGTATTTGTGGTGGCAGTTTATGTAAAGTTTTCTAATATGTTCTACATCATTTTCTTCTTGACAGTAATTCCTGCAATATATACAAATGGTCTCATCCCTTCTTGCAAAAGAAATGGGGAGTGAAAGTTTAAACAGTTGGCCAGGAGACCGGCCTGTAAGCTGAGACCCTTTGTCATCTGGATCCCGGATACTCTCCCAGCCACCTGCCCGGGTCTCTGGGGGACAGGAGAGGGAGAAGAGCATTCCTTTTCATTTTCCCATGACACCTGCTCCCGTGTCCCTTACTAGACTTAAGTAGTATTATAGAACATACTATAACTGGTTTTTTATTTGTTTCCCTCCCAGAACATCAAGCTCTTGAGAACAAGTTCTTTTAAAAAGATTTTTTTTTTTTTGCAATGTCTTATTTGTCTTTCATATCCATGATAGCGGCAGATTCAGAACACGCACCTAAAAAACACTGAGCGAGTGAATAAATAAAATTTAAGACATCTAAATAGAACTCATGGTGGGCAATTCTAAGTGCAGGACTGGCGCTCTGGGAGAAAGAAGCAATTTCATCCTTTTCACTTAAATGAAAGGATATCACCTCATTCTAATGGGATGAGCCTCAGTCTCCAAACCCAGGATAATGATGGTTGTTAGGACTGAAATCTGGTGGCAGTCAATGCAGTGTAGCAAATGCTTGTCGAGCACCTACTGTGTGCAGAAGAGAAAAATAATGTCATTGCCCTCGCCCTTGGAGAGCTTGGGGTTTGGTGTGAGGCGCAGACGTATGAACAGCTAAATATCATATAAGACCAAAAGCGTTTGGTACAAAAAGAAGAACAGTGCGTCTTAGAAGTGCAAAGAAAGAAGCAGTTACTACTGACAGGGTGTTAGGATAGGCTTGCTGGAAAAGGTAGCATTTGAGTATGGCCTAGAAAGATGAGAAAGCTTTGCTATTTGGAGAGTGGGGGGTAGAAAGGCTTCGTGAAGAGAGGATGCACGAGCCTGGCTGAGAAGCTGGGAGTTGCGGCAGTGGTGCTGGGAGGTGGAGTGGAGGTTGGGCTGTATTCTGCAGGCAGGCGAGAGTTCTTTGAGTATATGAGAAGGGCAATGGTCCAGTATCATTCTGGTTCGAGGAAAACAACTCTGGGTGGAACGTAGCTGGACAGTCTAGAGCCCAAGACTAAGACCTGACTCAGGGCCCAGGGGCCTGAAAGATGCTGATGGCAGGGAGGACAGAAAGGATGGGAGGTCCTCAGAGATCCAGCCTTCACGTGGAAGTTCAACCAGGAGTTCTGTGCTCCTGGGGAGGGAGAGGGAAGAGAAGAGGTTGTTGGAACACAACAAAAGGAGTGAACTTTTAAAGCATAATATAGGTTATCAAAATCGCATGCCTATGATTCTGCTTTAATTGCAAGGGATAAGTACTAGTGTGTCCTTTGGTGGAGGGTGGGGAGGTAAGGGAACTGAGGCTCAGAGAGACTAAGGGGTTTGCCCAAGGACACTCAACTAAGGAAAACAGAGCCAGGGTTCAAATCTGGGTCTTTGGATTCCAAGTCTAAATACTGGGTTCTTTCTTGTGTTCTCCAGTCTGGGACATGTTGGTTGCCTTTGAGATGCCAGTGGGCCATTCTTGTCGATGGATCCAGCAGCTAGCTAAGCATGGGGATCCGGAAACCAGGAGAGATGTTAGGACTTGACAGGTAGACTCTGGAGTCACCTGCAGAGATGGTTTGGAAGCCAAGTTCGCAAACGGGCTTGTTGTTTGAGAGAGTGGAGGAAAGTGGGGGGCAATGATTAGGGAAAGAATGTTGAATGTAGACTGGGACTCAATGGTGCAAGAGAAAATGATCAGAGAAGTAGAAAAATGAGGGTTCAGGGTACTGAAAACCAAGAAGAGCCAAGTGGTTTTCCACCCCCTCTCCCTCAAATGGTTTTCAACTGTGATTTGTGGGATTCTATAGAAGAACCTCAAGGATGAAGGAGGTTAGGAAGAAGGTATGAGGCAAGACTTTGGACCTTTCATACCTCCCATCACCAAGCCATCCCCCTTCTCCCTGCTTGCAAGTCAACTTTTATTGTTTTTGTATAGTGGAATTCCAGATCCTTCCATCCTTCCACCCTTCCTTCCTTCCTTCCTTCCTTCCTTCCTTCCTTCCTTCCTTCCTATACCAAAAAGGTTGAAAACATTGACCTCAAAGAGCCACTATCCAAATTAGACAAAGCAAGATGAGACAAGATCCCACTTCTAAGTTGCCCACCTCGTCCCTGAGACTGCAGCTCCCCGCAGGTTGCACAGAGGGCTTTGCTAGGACCCTCACACTGTCATTTCACACACTTCTCCTCTGCCTCCCCAAGTCAGGAGAGGAAGAGTTCAGCTGCGAGTGGGGGTATGGGAAAGACTGGGACCTCCCACTAAAGTAGGTCAGGAACCCTTCTTGGGTATCTCCAATAAAGATCTAAGCAGAAAATTCTGGTTGAAAATCCAGGGAGAGAAACATCTCTCAGGGAAACTGCCATGTCTGACCACTAACTTCTCTTCTGGGAGCATCTGTCTTTGGGGCCTGGGCAGTGGAGAGGTCTGGGCAGGAGCCAGACCCTTTTCCCAGTCCGTGAGCTGCCTGGAGCTGCCCCAGGCAGGATGGGCCCGGAAGGCTGGGAAGCATTTGCTGACGCCACGCGCGCAGCTGCTATAGCCAGTGGTTCCTGAGAGGGAGGCAGTGCTCCCTCTGAGGAGAATGGGGAATCAGGACTCCCTGGGCTTTTTTTCTCAAGATTGTGACAAAACCACAGAGCAAGCTGGCTGAGCTCTGTGCCTCTGTCGTGCCAGCCTGTCCCCTGTCCGCAGGTCTCCTGGACTGCTAGCAACCTGTGGCTACTCTCTCCACTGCCCACCGTGCCCCCCACCCAGACCCTGTGTCTGGGCTACACTGGCCTCTCAGAGCTGGTGAACGCCACCAACTCTTTTCCAGTGCCTGTAGACTTTTTGCCAAATGGCATGAGGCATGAGCGATGGCATCTCCCAATGGCTCAAACAAGCCTGTACCGAGCATGACCCAGGTGCCCTGGAGGAGACGGGGCTTCTGCCAGAGATCAGCTATCTTTTCAACTGAGGACAGACCAAGAGAAGACTAAAGCCGCCGCAACCTGTGCACAGGGACACGGTTAGACAGTAGGAGACACTTGCTGTCTGACGGTGAAAAGCAGGGAGCCAGTAGCTGCTGTGAGACCTCACAGACTGGGGGTGCCCGGGCGGGTTCTGTGGAGCCTGCGGGCACTGGGGAGCTGCGTGAAGAGCCACTGCAGGGAGGGGACAGAGACCAAGGAAGTAAAACCTCTCTCTCCAAAATAACAACTCTTGTTCTTTTCTCTTTGGTACGTGGGATCCTGCGTAAGGTTGGAAAAGGGTTCTGCTGCTTAAAAAAAAAAAAAAGAAAGAAAAAAGTTTGAAAAACCATCATTGTAGATCTATTCTTTAAGAACAGACATGGACATTTTTGGATTATTCCCCTCCATCATATCATCTGAATAGGAAGCCTTAATAAATACCATTTGAGCTGGGTTTGATGCCGAAGGACATGCAGCATCCTGTCTAAAAGGACAAGCAAATAAGGTTCGGGGTGACCCTGCCACCTTAGAATTCCCTAAAAACAAAACAACCCAAAGTAGGGTAAGTGGCACCAGGGAGCCTGCTTACCCCCAGGTATCCGTCATCAGCTTCAGCCTGGAGAGAGAAGTGGAAGGCAGAGGATCCGTCTAGGGAAAGGATTTCCAGTGGGTCAGCCGATTTGGTCCAGGTGGAGGGAACCTGGACGGGATCCAACCACTGGAGTCAGTTGGAGGCGGGAGCTGTGTGCTCTGTTGGCCCTGAGCCTCTCCCAGATGCTGACGTTAGGCTCCTCTTGTCCTTCCTTGCCCCCTTCTCTCAGCCTTGGGCAAGCTCAGGTCTGGGGATATCCACTTAGGAAAGCAGGTGAAGCTGACTCGAGGCTCTGAGACCAAGGAAGTGCTTGGTCTAAGAACCCGCGTGGAAAATCCAGCCAGTGTCGTGGCTATGGTGGGCATCAGTTATTGTCACCATAGATAGTCCCAGATTAAACCACCCGTCTGAGGTGCGTGGGACTGAGAAGGAATAGCTGAAGTCTGTAGGGTCACAGGGAACTGCAGGAAATCAGGCAATTACTGTCAGTGCAAGAAAAAAATCATTATGGAGCACCTGCTGAGGGCTAGGGATGGGTAAGATAATAAGGGTACAAACATGCTCCCTACCCTTGTGGGGCTCACAGTATGGGGGACAGACATTACATAAATGGGTAAAGATTTTATTTGTTTATTTGACAGAGATCACAAGTAGGCAGAGACGCAGGCAGAGAGAGAGGGGGAAGCAGGCTCCCCGCTGAGCAGAGAGCCTAATGCGGGGCTCGATCCCAGGACCCTGAGATCATGACCTGAGCCAAAGGCAGAGGCCCAACCCACTGAGCCACCCAAGTGCCCTACATAAATGGTTAAAGGTTTGATGAGTGATATACAAGAAGTATAGTGGACCTGCAGGAGAAGGCGCCTTATCTAGGCTAGGGGAGTCAGGGCAAGACCTTTGGGAGAAAGGATATTTACACTGTGACTTGAAAGATTACTAGAATTAGCCAAAACAGAATATTCCAGGCATAGGAAAGAGCATACACAAAGGTGCAGAGCTGAGAGCATCGTGCTTTTGAGAAGCATGGTGAGGGAGGGGGAAAAGTGGTGAGAAATGTTCATTGGAGTTGACCTATGGTAGGTGAGATGCCCCCAAGGACAAGGATTTCAAGACTGAATTTGGATGGTAAATCTGGGATCTGATGCTATGTAACAAACTACTCTGAAACTTGGTGGCTGGGAACAAGAGTCACAGTGGTTTCCAGGATTGTGTGGGTTCGCTGTGGCTCTTCTCCAGGTCTTATCTGGGCTCACTCACGTGGCTGCATTCAGCTGGTGGGTGAGCGGGGGGTCCGTTGGACCTCTTTCTCCATGAAGGCTTTCATCCTCAAGGAGGCAAGATGGAGCTTCTCCCCATGAGTCTCAGGGTAGCATTCCAAGAGGAATCCCCAGGGCACAGGCCTTCCCCAAGCCTCTGCTTTCCTCCTTTGCTGATGTCCATTGGCCAGAGCTGTCACATGCTCAAACCTAGCGTCAACGTCAGGAGATCACACAAGAGCCTGGACTCAGGGGTGTGTGATTCCTTAGTGTAGCAATCTACCATATACTTCCTCTCCAAGTGAGAGACGGGAAGGTCAAGGACATGAAAGACCAGATGTGGAGTTGCCTAGAACCCATGGATTCCTATCCAGCTGTGTGGATCATTTTGTAGAACGGATCAAGTTGCCCACTCATTCCAGATGTCAGTTCCTTCTCTATAAAATGGAAGAAAGCCTTCTACATCTCAGCTTCGGGTAAAAGGCTTGCTAGACAAGTGTGTAAGAGCTCTTCCCCCTTCAACTCAGAAGCCCACATAGAAGGAAAGAGACTTCCTCTTTGATAGGAAGAATTAGAGTTAAAAAGCTCCCTCCTAGGGCCCCAGGATAGGCTATGAAGAGAGGTTGGGATCTTAGTAAACTATAGAGATCTTTCAGAGTTGATCTTTCAGAATCTCCCTAGGCTAACCAAAAGATGACTCCCAAAGGCTCTTTTCATCCAGAATAATCTGAGCTGTCCCTGTCTGCTAGTGAGAACTGGGACCAAGACTGGTGAGATTTGGGGAACAAAGAGTTTACCCAGAACTCACTGGCCGCACACCCATCCACATAACCATCTCATCACCCAAGATCTGTTGCTGAAAACTCTTCCAGGGGAGCCTGGCTTGCCAAGTGAAGTGGACAGGTGCACCTTTCCCTAAGGGGCTTGTTAGCACTTCCCAAGAAGTCACCATCCCTCAGAGGCCCCCAGGGACACATTTGTTTGTTAAGTGATTGGCTGTGACCTAGCCCTGACCCTGGGTTGTGATCCTCTGGGGATCTAAATAAAGAGCTGCAGAGACTCCCAAGTCAGCCTGGCCCCAAGGGATGGAGAAGAAGACGGCTCCAGGACCCTAAGTCTTGCGTCCCCTTCCCATGTCAAACCACAGCCCCAGTGAAGGGAAGACAGCTCTGAGCTAAAGCCACACCTCAGAAGGCCCACAGCTGGGGAGTCCCTGAGGCATCTCTGCCACCCAACAAGCAGGACAAACTAGCTCTTTGTCCCTTCTGCCAGGCACCGTGATACCCACTGGGGATACAATGGGGAATTTTTAAAAATTAGATACAAGGGAGGTGAGAGTTAACGTGAAGCTATAGAGTGACACATTGTATGGCAGCATTTTCATAAGCGCATCTGACTTGGTCTTTCCCTCTTACGAAGTTGTCCCTTCAGAGCTTGGACCGTGGGATGGTGGGAGATGAGTAAGACACACTCAATGGAGAGGAAGTGGTCTGGGCAGAGCGAATGGCCTTCAGGGGGAGGACTGTGGCTGGTTTGAGGACCTGTGAAGAGGCAGGTGTAGCCGGTGGGCAGGCGTCTGGGCGTAGAGAACAAACTGGGCTGGGTGTCCAGCCATGACCCGATAATGAAGGGCCACGTAGGAAATGCCAAAGCTTTAAATTTTTATTTTAGTAGCAAAGGAAAATGATTGACATGGAAGGCAACACGGTCAGATTTGTACCTAGAAAAGACCACCCCAGCCGCAGCGCAGAGGCAGGTTGGAGAGGTCAAGGGTGGATGGACACTGCCAAGGCCAGTCGAGAAGCTGTTGTGATAGTCCAGAACGTGGCCCAGGGCGGCAAGGGAGCTGGCCAGAGATGAGTACATTCACGAGACTTTTGAGAAGGTTAGTTGGACAGGACTTGATGCATCGGGTAGAGATGTGAAGAAGAGGAAGGTGTTAGGATGTCCCCCCAGTTGCTGACTTACAGAACAGATGGACGGTGACGCCATCCACTGACACAGTGAACACTGGGAAAAGGCAGATGGGCGGGACTGTGGAAGGTCGGCTTTGGACATTCTGATTTTGAGGGAGTACGCTCTGTGCTTCTGGTGCTCCAAGGGGAGGAAAAGGGCTTAGGGCTCTGAGCTTAGGAGTGATGGGCTCGTAGGGGATCCTTGGAGCTGCGGCCACAGGGGAGGTGGCTGAGGGAGAGCAGAGCCTGCAGGGAAGAGGGCTGAAGCCCGAGCCTCGAGAAGGGAGCCTGCAAAGCAGACAGAGGAGATCTGGTCAGAGCCGTGGGAGGACACCCACAGGCCAGGGGGACAGGGAAGAGTGTTTCTGGGAGGGAGATGTCCTCACAGGCAGAGGAGGACTGATTTGAAAATGCCTTTTGTATTTGGTGACATGACGTCTCTGGTAGCTGTAGTAAGGGCTGTTTCATAGTGGAGGGAGGGGCAGCGGAGAACGGGCTTTGGGATGGATTGAGGAATGAGTGGGAGGTGAAGAAATGAAGACAGCTTGGCTGAGAACTTCGGTTGTGAAGGAGGGGAGGGGAGCTGGAGGTGGAGGTGAGATTGAGGAAGGTTTTTAATGGACAGACTTGAGCATTTGTAAATGCCAACAGGAGGAACTCAGATTGGGTTGGGGGGCAAAACGGCAGCGAATCCACTGGAGGGAAAGGGTGTAGTTCCCAGGGTCGGGCACCCACCCAGAGCAGGGGAGGGCCAGCCGAAGGAAAGGACGGGTGGACAAGGCCACAGGCAGGTTGCAAGGACTGGCTGTGGGGATGGGGAGGCCCCCTCTGAGAGTCTCTGTTCCGAGCAGTAAGAGGCCAGGCGTCCCCTGCTTATGACCACTAACCCTCCTCTTCCAGGCTGCCCTTGCCTGCCCTGTGTCAGGATGAGTAGTGGCTCAGCTGCCTAAGGCCCCTGCCCTGGGACAGGCCTCCTTGGGAGCCGGAGGGGGAGAAAACCTGCCCGGGGTTGGAGTAAGAAATGTTGGAAGGACGAGACCAGGAATCCCTTCTCCCAGAAGCCAGGAGCACTTTGCAAAGAGCAAACAGACAGCTGGCCATTTGCTCAGGAGGGAATCTCAGCTGTTTGTTTTGGTTTCTCATTTTTGGGTGGTGGGTGGAGAGGGGGTGGCGGGTGGAGAGGGGGTGGCGGGCAGACAGGGCCTGAACTCCCAGTGTCAGGGTGGGTGGGCTTGACCTGCTTTGAGGAGGAGGAAGTGGGAGGCCTTCCTCAGCTGAGAAAGGCTGGGCCTCCTGGCTCGGAGTGGTTTGCAGGAGGGGAGAGTGGTGGGGAGGCCTGGACCAGCTGGGGCCTCAGAAAAAAACCCTGTGCCAGAGCGAAAGGTGGTTGTGTTTTTCTGGAGCCTGTCAGGCACACGTTCCAGGGAGCCCTCTCTTGCACAGCCCTGGGGACCCTCTTTCTTTGGGGTCCAGTGAGAGGAGGGATCCCTGGAAGAATGAGGCCAACCCTAGGGCTGGGAGCAGAGTCCTGGCAGGTGGGGGAGGGGGTGCTGGGACAGGGGTGGGGGGGCCGTTTTAATCATTAACCTGGTGGACTGAAATCTGAGCTTCTGTGCCTCCAGCTCTATTGATTCTGAAAGCACAGCATCTGGAGCTGGTGGCCACTCGGAGACCCTGGAGAGGGCCTGGAGTAAAGACAGGGAAGAAGGGCGGGCAGGCAAATGGGAACCAGGCCAGGAGTAGGGGGCTGGGGAGGAGGGCGGGGGTTGGGGGTCAGAGGTCTGGGCCACCATGGGGAGGAGAGGAGGCGCTTTGGCGGGGGTGGGAGGCAGGAGGCCCTCGCAGGCATTGGGGGAGGTGTGGTCTGCAGAGCCGCAGGGACCACTGAGAGCAGGAAGGAGCCGGAGGATCTGGCAGGGAGGAGGAAAACTGAAGCCCAGAGGAGCACAGTGACTTGCCCAAGGTGACAAGGTCAGAGCCTGCACCAAAACTGAGGTCAGCTGACTTCACTGCACTGAGGAGAGAGGACGAGGGAGTAAAAGGGCCCTGAGGTCAGGGTAGCCGCTGAGCTGATGGGCATGAAAAGTCAGCAAAAGAAGGCTGAATTCTCAGGGTTCCAGGCTTCCGAGGACAGGGACATTCCCTCTTTTTGCCTGTGAGGATACTACCGGCATTCAAAACATGGCTCTAGACCGACGGAGGGAGGGATCAGGCCATTGAAGGAGAAAGGAGGGTCAAGAAAGAAGAAATGCTAGAAGGAGCTGCACAGCAAGGGGCACCGGGAAGACACCTATCCGTATCCAATTTAGCCAAAACCCAGGACCCTGACAAGATGGGTTTTCACCGTGGCGGCAGAGTGGGCTCCTGGCTCCCTCCTATTTTCTAATAGTAGGACTCAGAGGACCATGTCACCTCTGAGACAGGAGGGGAGCCCTTCGTGGGGAGCCACATTCTGGCAAGCAGTGTCAGAAACATGTGGCACCTGCAGGCCGTCCTGGTCCCTGCAGCTTCCCTGGCCAGTGCCAGCTCCTAGAATAGCATTTCCGAGCTGGACGGGGATGCGAGCCCAGCTGCCCGCTGGGTGATATGCCTCCTAGGAGGACCAGAGGAGGGAAGGCGTGAGCTCGCAGATGGATTGGGACAGGTACCTGAAGTAAGGACAGTCTGAAGGTAGAGAGAAGAGAGGACTGAAACCCACACACACGCAGAGATAATGCGGCTCCGACAACACAGACAATGTTAGGATTCCACAGGGAAGCCAGGAGCAGGCACAAGGCCATGCTGAGGGTGTCCGGGGATGCCACATTCTGTCTGTGGTCATGGTGGTAGCAGGCACTAGGCTGTCCAGCCCTGCGTCCTAGAAACTTCTCCCTGGACGTTCCAAAGGGAGACTTTGTTGGCTGTGGCATGAAGGACAACAAAGGTAGTGAGCCCAGAGCCTCATGTCGGTAACATTTTTCTCTCCCCTTTCTCCGACAGCTCAACATCCTCGTGGACACAGGCAGCAGTAACTTTGCGGTGGGGGCTGCCCCCCACCCTTTCCTGCATCGCTACTACCAGAGGCAGCTGTGAGTCCTGGGGAGAGCTAGACAGAAGAACCCTTCCCAAGGATCCGGGGCCCAGAAGGGTCAGGGGAGGGCTTCGGGGAGAAAGACTAGTTCCTCAGATCCTTTCCAAGAAAGAGTGGAGAGGGGGGATTTGAGGCGCTCTACTATGGGAAAGGGTAGGTTGAGGGGCCAGAAGGAAGTTCTTCAGGACTGAGATGGGGCAGCTCCCTTGGGGAGGGAAAGAAGGAAGGAGAGGAGCCCCAGAGCTCCCAGAGCCATCTCAGGGTCTTGTCTCTGCTTGAATTGGGAGACATGGAGACTTCACCCCCACCCCGCAGCCCCCACAGGGGCTGTCAGGCATCTGGCAAGACCAAGGCGGTCTAGGCGGAGCAGGCTACCGTGACTGCTCCCTGTGCTGTGTCCTCACCCAGGGGCCGCTCCTGGTGGCATCACACAGTTCAAGGGACTGGAGGAAGAGCCTTCCATAAGCACCACGGCCTGGACCAGTATCAGGGCCCGACAGCTAAAATGTCTCCCTGCACCACCCAGGGTTCCAACAGCCAGATTTAGCTAACTGGTGGAAGGGAGGGTTGAAGTGAGTTTTTAAGGTAAGAGGCATAGAGATGACGTGGGAGCCTCCTTAGCATAAACACAAGAAGTGGCGAGAAGACATCTAATGTCTGAGGCGTCTCTGTGTGTGGAAATCTGTGAGGGGAGGCTTACGTCCCATTCTTGGACTTGTAGGCAGATGCCAAAGCCACCTGCCGCGTCTTCTGCCCCATCTGAAGAAGGCCGGCCGGGAGCGGGGCGCGGTGAGGACCAGGAGAGGGATTCATTCCAGCTCCTGGTCCCAGTCCCACCGCTGCCCCCTGCCCCACCCGGCGCACACACAGGCCTGGGTCGTGGTGCCGTGAGGCACAGGTGAAGGTGTCACGTGCCGACAGGCCTGCTCCACACAAGTAGTGTGTTAATACTTACCTGCTCTGCTGAGATGCGGTGCCAGCTTTCTTTAGAAGAACTTGCTGTAGAGGTTCCACGTTCCTCCCGCCTGGCACTTTCTCTACCACTCAGATGGTACCACCAGGTCCCAAGGCAGCGATAGTCAAAGGCTCCTTTTCTCTGGGAGCCCGATGAAGCCGGGGGGAGGAAGCGATGCCGCTAGCTGTCCCTCTGCGGCCGTGGCCACAATACACAAAGCCCAGGCTTGTTCCCCGCAGGGCCCGAGCTTCAGATCTAGGGATAGGAGCTGTGGAGACAGGACGGTGAGCCCCAGCAACAGCTCCCCTCATCTGTTTGCAAGGTTACTCTATGTTCTGTTCTGGGTGATGGATCTGGGATGTTCTACTGAGCAGCCTGAAAGCATCTTATCTTATGTGGGATACCCCTGAGATAAGATGAGGCCTCGGGAGTAGGTTAGATGCTGGGTCCCTGTGCCAGGGTCGTGGCACGCCTCCACAGACCTCTCCTCCTCTCCACAGGTCCAGCACGTACCGGGACCTCCGGAAGGGCGTGTATGTGCCCTACACCCAGGGCAAGTGGGAGGGGGAGCTGGGCACCGACCTGGTGAGCATCCCCCACGGCCCCAACGTCACTGTGCGCGCCAACATCGCTGCCATCACGGAATCAGACAAGTTCTTCATCAATGGCTCCAACTGGGAGGGCATCCTGGGGCTGGCCTATGCTGAGATCGCCAGGGTGAGAGGAGCGAGGCCGAGCCTTGGACACTGTGTCTGCACCGCACCCTGCATGTTACCAAGGGATGGGCTTGGAGAGAAGGGGAATTGACTAAGGGAGGGACACAGATCAGCCTAAAGGATTAGTTAGTGGGGATAGGGTGGCAGTCTGAATCCCATCCCTGCAGAGGTCAGGCCTATAGTGAGGGATGCTGTGCCAGGTATAAGATTAGGCTCTGGTTTCTACTGACTCTCAATATCTAAGAATAAGGGAGCCCCCACCCCCAGACCTGAAACAGGTTAAGCATATGGGGATCAAAGATCCTATAGATCTTTCCTGTTTGCACTGCCAGTGTCTCTTGCTAACCCTCTCTCTGCCTATCTCAGTACTTCAAGATAGCCTTTGCCAAGGAACATCCCCCGAGTTTTGCTTTTGCCTTCCCGTTTAGGCAGGAAGCTGGCCTCTCCATTAGGGCCCTCTGTGTGAGGCTTCCCTCTTTGTCTCTTTCTGCCACAGCCCGATGACTCCCTGGAGCCGTTCTTTGACTCCCTGGTAAAGCAGACCCACGTTCCCAACCTCTTCTCCCTGCAGCTCTGTGGCGCAGGCTTCCCGCTCAACCAGTCGGAAGTGCTAGCCTCAGTTGGAGGGAGCATGGTGAGTATGCCCTAGGAGAGGACAGGTTCTAGCCCTGGGAAGAGGGTTGGGTACCTCCCCCCCACCCCCAAGGCTGCAGCACAGTCTTGGGCTCTGCTACTTGGAATCAAGAGAAACCTCTTTAAACTCGCCACCTCCACTTTTCTTTTTCTATCCTTTTCTTCTTTGCATTATCCAGGTACCTGTGGTAAACTTGGAAAGGATGAGATTAGGGAACTTCAAAGGAAATGTAAATAAGACCTCTGGGGCACCTGGGTTGCTCACCGAGCTCCATGTCAGGCACCCCGCTCGGCGGGGAGTCTGCTTCTCCTTCTCCCTCTGCCCCAACCCCCACCCCATGCTAATAAATAAATAAAATTTAAAAAAAAAAAAAAGAAGAAGACCTCTCAAATTAAGATGATTCAGTCTGATGAGCAGAAGGCAGCAATGTAAGGAGTTTGAAAGTCTATTTATTAATTAATTAGGATAACTGGTGAATGGTTCTCCATCTCTAACACACGGAGAAAATAAAACTTGTAAAAGAAGCAAATAATCATTCATTTAACATTTATTGTGCCAGTTTGGATTTAAATAACTTTATATTGAGGGCTGTGAGACTCTGAAACAAATAATTTAAAATCCTGTAAAGTCTTCCCCTGATATATTCTTAACACATTTAAAAAACTACAAATCACTTTGGGACAAGATTTGATCAGAAGAAGGAAGATAAGAAAGGTGGCCTATGAAGGGCTTTGCTACCCCCCAGAAATCTCTGATCCCATTGTTTGCTCTCTGGGTGACTTGCTGTCCCTCTGTGCTGGGACACGGGTACCTGCCTCCCTTTGTCTCCAGATCATCGGGGGTATCGACCACTCACTGTACACGGGCAGCCTCTGGTACACACCCATCCGGCGGGAGTGGTACTACGAGGTCATCATTGTGCGGGTGGAGATCAACGGGCAGGACCTGAAAATGGACTGCAAGGAGGTACCACCATCAAGGGGGGCCAGGGAGAGGGAAGGGGGAGGCAACATAGGATGAGGTCAGACCCTGAGTTATGAGGTTGGGAGGATGAGGCAGAGGAGCAGGACCTGCAGAAAGAGTTGGGGGCTGAGCCCAGAACAATCGGGAGCTTAATGGTAACAGTAACACAGCAGGACCTGAGGTTGGGGGCTAGGGACTGGCAGGGCACTTGCACGGGGACCTTGTGGCTTATGGTCTGTTAAGGGAAAAAACCATGTCTGGGCTCCAGTTACCACCTTGCTGGGCGGCCCTGGGCAAGTCTCGTGCCAGGCAGTGTGGAATGATGCAGGGGAAGCATCTGGCTTTGGAGCTGGAAAGACCTAGGTTTCTAGCTCTGCCATTTACTGGCTACGTGCCCACAGGCAAGTTACTAGGTTGTGTTTCAGTTTCCTCATCTGCAAAGCAAAGGGAAAAACAGCTTTTCCAGAGATTGTGGTGAAGACAGAAAAATAAAGTGTTTCTCCCAGTGCCTGGCACACAGCAGTACCCAATAAACAGCAGCTCAACCGTTTGGGTCTTCCTTACCTAGATTCTTAATGTATGTTTAATGAGAATATTAAAGAACTATGAAAAGTTAAAAGCACTATACAAGGTAATTTTATTTTCAAGATTTGGAGAATGTCTGCCCAACCCAAGATACTAAGAGTTAGCATTTACAGAATGCTCCCTCCGTGCCGGGCACCATTCTAAGCGCTCCACATGTATTCATTTCATCCTTATAATAACTCTTTGAGGTAGGTGCTATTATTATCCTCATTTTAAAGATGAGGAAACTGAGGCACAGAGGCTGAACAGCTTGCCCAAGGGTATAATCCTAAGAGAAGTGCCAAGCCAGGATGCCACCCTAAGCAGTCAGATCTACCCTTACAATTCCGGCCAGAGCCCAGCATCAAAAAAGGCTTTTGACTCTTCTAACCCTCCCTTCTCCGTCCTAGTACAACTACGACAAGAGCATCGTGGATAGTGGCACCACCAACCTTCGTTTGCCCAAGAAAGTGTTTGAAGCTGCCGTCAAATCCATCAAGGCAGCCTCCTCGGTCAGTGAGACTCAGGGCAGGGGTACAAGAGATGATACAGTGTCAGAGGAAGTCCGTGAAGGTCACAGCCCTCAGCAAGAGCCAAGCTGTCTACCCTTAGATCCTTCTACTTCAATGTCTTCAGAGCGAGTCTTTGACGGGCCTTGGTGTGCTCATCACACAGGCCCCCTGGTACAGAGTTTTGGCCTCACTCTCCAGCTCTGTTCCCCTAATTCTTGGTTTTCAGTGTACTTTTCCCGAGTTTGGACACTCCATAGAAAAGCAAAAAGAGGGCCCAGTGTTATCTGAGAGCAGAAGCGAGATGGCAGAAGAGGCGGTTTCCTCACTGTTACCCTTTCTTGACCACACAGACGGAGAAGTTCCCGGATGGGTTCTGGCTGGGGGAGCAGCTGGTGTGCTGGCAGGCAGGCACCACCCCTTGGAACATTTTCCCGGTCATCTCCCTCTACCTAATGGGCGAGGTCACCAATCAGTCCTTCCGCATCACCATCCTTCCACAGGTGTGTCCCCAGTCGGAGTCGGTGGGGTCCCAGGAAGAGGGCAAGGTTCCCACGGGGAGGCAGGGAGCCGGCGTGTCTTCCCAGAAGGTGGAAGACAAGAGAGCAGTGTCCAGAGGCACAAAGCAAGCCCACGGAGCTCAGGGATGGTGGAGGGAAGAGCACCCCCTAAGCACAGATACCTAGAAGGCTGGGGGTGGGGGGAGACATGGAGAGGGGAGGACATCCTCTCCCTCTCGGACTGCTTGTCCTTAGCAATACCTACGGCCAGTGGAAGACGTGGCCACGTCCCAAGATGACTGCTACAAGTTCGCCATCTCACAGTCCTCCACGGGCACTGTGATGGGAGCTGTGATCATGGAGGGCTTCTACGTCGTCTTTGATCGGGCCCGAAAGCGAATCGGCTTTGCTGTCAGTGCTTGTCATGGTAAGAGAGCCAGGGAGGAGGGTGTGGGCTCGTCTGTGCGTGTTCTCACTGTCCGGCAGTTAGGAGCCCCGGCCCGTCAGTCTGGGAGGTAGTCACAGTTGCCTCAAGGCAGAGTCAACACACTGTTAGAGCTAGCGTCCCGGCTCTGTCCGTGTTGCCTGGCGTGGTGAGGCCTGCCCAGGTTGTAACCTCTGCCGGAGACCCAGAGCCGCCTCAGCCCCTAGGGAAGCTCTAGATCCCTGGGCAGCAGGCCGAGCCGGCAGTGACCCTGCGGGCTGCTACCCGATGGGGTCGAGGGCTCCTCCAGAATGGCGGCGGGGTCTTGCGAGTAGTATCGGCGGAAGCCGGTGAGCGTACTGGGCATACGTGGGGTGTCTTTTTGGTCAACTCAGAAGACTGACCTTTAGGTATCATTCCTACCGCCTGGTTACACAGGAAAGGGTTGTTGCTCCAGGGCCCTGGGAGGAGACGTGGTTCTACCTAGCCCGACTTTTCTGGTCGGCTCCTAAATATCTCCGAGGAAGGAGGGGCTAGAGCCTCCCCTCGGGCTCATTTCAAGGCCAACCAGGCAGTTCTTTTTGTCGTATGACCCAAACTGCTGTGTGACGATGAGAGCTGCCCACTCGCGTTTGCCCTTTCCCCAGTGCACGATGAGTTCAGGACGGCGGCGGTGGAAGGCCCATTTATCACCCCGGACATGGAAGACTGTGGCTACAACATCCCACAGACAGACGAGTCGACCCTCATGACCATAGCCTACGTCATGGCGGCCATCTGCGCCCTCTTCATGCTGCCGCTCTGCCTCATGGTGTGCCAGTGGCGCTGCCTCCGCTGCCTGCGCCATCAACACGATGACTTTGCTGATGACATCTCCCTGCTGAAGTGAGGTGGCCCAGGGGCAGGAGACCGAGGTTTCCCTGGGCCGCATCTGGTGGTTCACTTTGGTCACAAGTGGGAGACACTGATGGCACTGGTGGCCAGAGCACCCCGAGACCCTCACCTACCCACCAGATGCCTCTGCCTTGACAAAAAAGAAGGAAAAGCGGGCAAGGTGGGTTACAGGAGTGGCACCTGTAGGAAACATGAGACGGAAGAAAGAAGCACTCTGGTGGCAGGAATACTCTTAGGCACCTCAGGCCTGAGTTGGGAAATTCTGCTGCTTGGCGCTTCAGCCTTGAACCTTTGCCCACCGTCCCCTGGATTCTCCAACCCAAAGTATTCTTCTTTTCTTAGTTCCAGAAGTAGCGGCATCACAGCCACGTCACCCCAGTGTGTGTCTCTCTGCGGAGAAAGGGCCAATGTCGTTTCCCTGCTGGCCCAAGTCAGTAGGAACGGATGCACAGTTTGCTATTTGCTTTAGTAATAGGGACTGTATAAACAAGTCTAACCTTGGTACAAAGATTGCCTCTTGAATTAAACAAAAAATAATGAGACTGAATATTTGTACAGATGGGGGCGGTTGGAAGAGGAGAGGAGAGGGAGCACAAAGACAGGGAACAGAGGGGATTGGAGCTAGAAAAGGCAGAACCACGACCACTTGCCAGTCCCAGTTTCGGACGGCATCTCCAAGAAAGAAGCCCATCCTGGAAGATGGGTGTTGCTGCCCAGTGTTTTCGTTTCTGTGGTTGTAGCCTGACCAAAAGTGAGTTGGGAAGAAGGGCTTACCTAGCCAAAAAGCTCTTTTTAACTCTCTTAAATGAAAAGTGCCCACTAAGAAGTTCCATCTGACAACTCAATTTCTACCTGAAAGATTGCACTTGTCTCTACCCAAACCCTTTGCCCCACACGCGATTCGTAACGCTGACATTTCCCACCCCACCCCCAGCGCCCTAGGAGGAAGCAACTGGAACACAGCAAATAGAGCAGGGCTGGGCTCTGTTGTCCTGCTTAGGTGTTCATTCCCTGCCCCAAATCCCTATTCCTCTGCAGCTCTGCAGCTGAGGTGCCGAGAGGGATAGACAGGAGACCTCTCTAATTTAACCCTCACAGGCAAAATCTACCAGATTCACTCAATAGGTACAAGTACCCCGGTGCCTCTGCCCGGATCTCTTCCTGTTCAGTTGAGCATAGCAGTAAGATCTCCTCACGACACAGAGCTGTTTCATCACCTTCTCCCCCTCTCCGATGTCACCTCCATTACCTTGGCACCCCACAGTGGCACTAGTATTATACCTAGTGTCCGGACCGCGGGGCTTTCTGGCTCTACCATCATTGCCTTCGGTAACAAGGCTGCTGGAGAAAGGCTGGCAGCCCCAGGGCTTCCGTACTTCCTTCACCTCCAGAGCCCCTCAGGGGAGGCCACCCTTCTCCCCTATTCTACTCTCTACTCCCCACTCCAAATAGTACTTGTCTACCCAGGCTGGTTCTTGGGCTAGGTAGTGGGGACCAAGTTCATTTCCTCCCCATCAGTTCTAACACAGTCAACTCTGATACCAGTGTTAGTGGAAGACGTGATTCTCCTAGTAGACCCACCGGGTCCTGTTGCTAACACAGGAGTCAACACACTGCTTCCAGGTATGGGACCTGCCTGCCGAGTGTGGAATTACCTGATGAGGGAAAGGGAAATACAGGAGGGCCTCTGGAGATCCTGGCTTCGGCCAGCTGCCCACAAGCCATAAACCAATAAAAAAAGAATACTGAATCACAGTTCTTTATCTGGGTTCTCTTCATTCCCCTTGCTCTTGGTGCTGCTTTGGACGACTGGGAATACCCCCTCCTAACCACAAAGACTGTCAGGAAGACTGGAGACTGTTTCCAGCTCGGAACTTACGTGTAAATAAAACTTCCAGAATTGCTACCATGTAATGAAAACGTCACATTCTGCTTTATAATTTCTATCCATGTTGGGGAAAACTGGCTTTTTCCCAGCTCTTTCCAGGGCATAAAACTCAACCCCTTCATTAGTAAGTCCCACTATCCTATTTTTTTTTTTAACTTGTACGTACTTTTCTTTTTACAGTTGCTTCTTTTCTATCCTGAAACTATTAAGTCTAAGTATATATATATATATATATATATATAAAAATCTTGACAACAGTTTCTTGCTTGTAAAAATATTATATATCTCTATTTTTAGAATCGACTCCTGAAAAGTGACTGTCCCACCTCTACTCACTGCATTAGAGGCCTTTCCCACCAATCTGCATGGCTTCTACCCCTGCAGGCCAGGAGACAGAGGGAAAAGGGAGAACATGGGTGCCCAAAACTTAAATGTTGCTTTCTGACTGATCCCGAACAAGACAGAGAAGAGAGCAACAGTGAGGCCCCAACTTCCACACACCCCAAACATCTGTCCCCCTGCTATAGTTGGCTTTCAAGGGGCTTTTACTAGGAAGCTGTTAAGTCCCCTCCCACTTATTCCTTTCTTCTCTCTATACTCCTTTGGCTTCAAATATTTGTAGAAACGAAAGAGAATAGCATTTATACCCATTCCTAATTTCTAGATTTTTAGGGAATACTGAAAAACACTCCTGGTGGCCTAAAGGCTACTGCAAAGTTGATGAGAGAGAATATCTTTTGATTACAAGAGAAAAAGTAAATGCCCCAAATGAAAAGAACAAAGGAACCGGTCTTCCATTTTGCCACATTTCCACTCATGATAGCTACAAACTGGACATTAATATTTCATTAACCAAAGAAGTGGGTCACCTGACCTCTACAGAGGGGAGAACTCAGGCCATTTCAATCACCCCACAAGATGCCAATGTGGTCCTGGGAAGTCCAGCTCCTGAAAATGAAGCCAGTCAACAAGCCTGAGCAAGTAAGGCAGGAGAAGGGAAAGACTGCATCTAAGAGGCTAATGGGCAAGGATGAAGGACAAAGAAGGAAAAGATAAAAAAAAGAGAGCAGGGAATGTAATTGGATCTGAAAGGGAGAGGCTTTGCTACCCTGATAGTACTGCCAGTGCCAGGAAGCATTTCCAGGTCACAGAAGGGGGAAAACTGAGCTGTTGGTAATGTAACAATGTTCTTCCCATGGAGCTGATTTTTTTTTTTTTTTTTTATTAACACTTGGTTTCTCCTTGTTTAATTCTAAAAGAGAAGAAAGCTGAAGCCATTTCCCGTAGGAGTACAGATAAAAGGATAGGAAAAGATTCAAAGCTCTCATAGATTCACAGCTTTCACAGGTATAAACCTAAACACCGGAAGTGCTCGATAAGCAGACATGGGAAAGCGATCTTGTTCTAGATAGGTATCTATAGAACAAATGACTTCTAAACTTGAAATCCAACTCCCCTTCATATCACTTTGGCCTCCATTTTTCCCAGGACAGGAAACATGTCCCCCATAATTTTCTTGCTTCAAAAATTAAAATCCGGCATCCCAAGATCATTCTGCAAGTAGTTTTGCACAGACATCTCCTCACCCCAGTGCCTGCCTGGAGCTCACCCAAGGTCACCGAACAACTTGGTTGTGAACCAACTGCCTTAACCTTCAGTGGGGAGGGGGACTAGCTGAGCAGGAGACCAGAAGTGAAGGGAAGAGGTGAGGCCTTCACAAGGTTGGTCCGTCAGAGCTTGATCAGAAGCCAAGTCAGTGGCAGCAAGGGACGGCTTGGCCCAGGAAAGATCTGTGGGCTGTGCTAGTTTCTAAAGAGAGGACTACCCAGGAAGTCAGATGGACAGAAGTTTTCGGGACGCATGGGGGGAAATGGGACCCAGTTATGTTGTTATTCTTGGACTGTGAACTTGCTGATGTAAAACGGAATATTCTGTAAACCTAATGTCTATGTGCAAATAATGAGCGTTAACACAGTAAAATATTCAATGGAAATTCAAACTATTAGGGTTACATTTTTTTTTCTCCATCGGTCTCATTTTATCCATTTGGCGTCGAGTGGCTAGAACAACACTGGGGCTTCCGTGGGCTTTCGGTAAGCAAGGCATCTGGTTGGACAGCGGGTGAGCACCAGGGTTCAAATCTGCATACATGAGCCTTAAGAAAATGAACTAGAGGCTGAGCCAAATCAAAGCAGGATGGCCTTAGAGCAACAGCAGCTTCCTAGGTGGTTTTTATATTGTACTTGAAAACAGCCCTAGGCAAGAATATCGTAATTTCAAGGGCAAACTAAACATCAGCTAAATCTGCATCCCTCGAAGGAACTGCAAGGGGAGGGGGAGAGACCATTTCTGCATAATATACATACTTTCATTTACGAACATTTGAATACAGACTTTCTATACACACATTACCTATATAATAAAAATGTACATGGCATGAGTATAGGTCACTGTATAAATATAGAGTTTTAGAAATCTTGAACCCGCGCTTCCTGTTCACATCAGTTTCTCCTCTTCTTCCTCCCCAGTCAGGTCCGTCATTTAAGAGTTGGACAAAAGGGACAAGTGTCATTTGTGTTGGTCTGGGCCCAGAATTTGATACACTGGAAAGGAAGAAAGACATATCTCAGGTTTATCTGGAAAGATGAGGGAAGGAGGGGAGAGCGTGCCACCGAGGTTCACTAGGGCTGAGGAAGGCATGACTATGTCAGACAGCCTCTTTCCATGGGGACCAGATGGGCTATTTCATTGGCTCTTACCCCCAAAAGACTCTTCAGAGCAGGGGGATCTATTCTTTTTACAGAGACCATTAACAATTAGCTAAGAATGGTATGGCACTGCTTTGTGTTGGAGGAGACCTGGGGTGGACGTCCCCTTCTCGTGATCCATTTAGGCCGAGATGTGTTCCCATCTCCAGATACCACCACCCTCAAATCTTATTCAGGATTCTCCCCTAAGAATTTAGACGTAAATTCAGTTGCTGGCTCTTGGAAAATAAAAATGAACAAAAGAAAACAGTCAAGAAGGAATCATCCCTGCTGCTGGGAGACTTAACTCTGTCTGGTAACATAATCCACCACAGGAATAACCTGTCAGTCTGTGAAGATCATCCCCAACAGGCAGACCTCCAAGCTGTTCTGTTAATGGATTTACTAATCTCACATTCAGGTTCCCGATTCCATCCTTGTCTAAGCAGTCTCCTGACAATGCTATATTTGAAACAATGGTTAGATATTTATGTCTTATTGTCAGTGTTCCAAGAAAGTAACCTATCAGTGCTCTAGGACGTGCTGCTCACCCAGTCCCCTAAAGAGAATGGGGGGAAAGGAAGCTGGGAGATCCTAGCTGCCAGCATTCTGAATTCTGTTGACCATTTAAGCCACAACCTACTGAAAACCTCATGTTGAGATATTAATGATGAGTATCAACACAGCAACATGTCTGAGAAAAACTCAGCAAAGAAGGAGTGGCAAGGAAGAAGGTCCGCAGCACCCACCTCCTTGTGTAGCACGTGGGTACAAGCCATTGGGTGCAGCTCGCTGGGCTGGACAAGCTTCTGGCACATTAGACACAGCTTACAGGTGGCTGGAGCCTGCAGGACAGAGAAGGGACAGCCAAAGAGTAAGGAACCTCTGGGTCTCCTTGCCTCTTGTGCCCATGATGCTAAAAGAAAGAGAAGTTCAAATACAGATTCTTGCTGGAAGCACCTGCGTTTTCTCAGCTGGGGTGGCCAACAGCCCAGCTGATGAGAGGGCAGTTTTTTCCCTGCACTCCACCTGTAAACCTGTTCCCTCCTCACCCCCTAGCTTCTCCACATCCCAGTTTTCAAAGAAAAAGAGCCTTACATGTGAAGACCTTCCAGGATACGAAACTTGGGCAGAAGGCAAGAACATTGGGGTACTGATTTGGGTCAGCGGAGCAGGGAACAAGGCCCGGATCCGACCGAGGGGCTGTGGGCAGAAATATTGTCAGAGTAAGGAGAGAGAGTCTGAGCGACAGAGCAGATAACAAAAAGAATTCATTTCTTTCCCAGTCCAACAGAGGAAGACCGCAGGCTAGAGACCCCTGGCTGGAGGGCTGTGCGCCACCCTCAGTTCTTCCGAAACCTGCCTTTCCCCCACCTGAGCGGGTCTGAGTTCCCACCTGAGTACTGGCTGCCACCCGCTCGTGTTCGGCCAGGCGGGCTGCTACCAACTGGATCAGCTCCTCCATGGTCAGGCCTGCCATGGTGGTCCGTGCGGTCTTGATTTGCTGAAGAATGTTGGTCATCTGGGCCCTAAGAAGCCGTATGTTGAAGGAGACAGATTCTACGCTGTCCTTGTGGGAAATCTCCAGGAAACCTCCCCTATTTTCAACCACAGACATTTCTCTGACACATTTTTTTATTAAAATTAGTCCTGAAAGATACTTACTTATTGCATTGGGGGAAGCGAGTCAGTAGCTTCTCCAGGATCTTCTCCAGTTTGTCTACTGGTTGGGGCCGGGGAGTTTCAGTAGAAGCCTTAACACCACCCAAGCCTGGGGGAGGCGGGATGGAGGCAGCAGGGGGCATGTGTGGACCGTGGGGGCCAACGAGGGAACCCAAGCCAGGGCTACTTCTCCCATGGGAGCCAGGAAGGGGTGGGGAAGGCTGGCTGGGCTGGGTAAGGGCAGGGTTTAGGATTGGGAAAGACAAGGAGCGGGGATCTGCGCTGGGCATAACCATGGGCACTGTGACCTGCCCAATGGAGAAGGGCATCCGAGGAGGCAGAGAGGGATTCGGCTGAAACACCTGAAGCATGAAGTCTGTCTATAAGCGGGAGAGGTGAAGGACAAGAGAGAAAGGACGAAAATGAAAGTTTAGGAATCTGGAGCAGAAATCAGTGAGTAATTCTTAGGCCAGATAATACCAATAATAATGTTATAATAAATAATACCGGTAGTAAAACCAATCTCTTCACAAAAGGAGCAAGTAGAAGACTCTGGCTGTGCCACCAGCACAGAAAGGCAGACGGCCCCACGCCAGCCCTCTCACCTCTGATGGGGGTGGAGGCAAAGTGGGCGTAGGGATTTGAGGAAGGCTGCTCAGCTTGGCTCCGTTCCTCACCAACTGGATATGACTGTTAAACTGGTCCTAGAAAGAGAGCCAGGAGCAGATTACCCTTTCTGCTGAGCTGAGTAAGCCGCCTGAGAAAGAGGGCATTGTCCGGTATCAGGAGAGCAAAGGCAGGGGTGGGGCAGGCCCTCAGTGACGATGTACAAGGTCCCTCCCAGTCACCAGAGGTGTAAGCACAGACTGAACCGTGACACAAAGGTCACACGGTGCAACACTTACCCGAACATTCTTTTTCATCATCCGAACTCCGTTCAGCCTTGTCTCCCACTCCTGTTTGGAACGAACTGTCTCTAGTGTTGGGGGGGTTGACCTTTCAAGACACCAACAGGAATTCAAAGAATTAGAGCAAGGCCAGCTCCTGGCTCTCGGAGCTAGCAGGACAGTGGCTGGTCAACCAGGGGCAGGAAGAGGCCGGGGTTCGTGTGCTTCACTCTAAGTCGGGCATCTCTGAAGCCAATTCTTAGAGAAAGAGGACCAACCACAGAGAGAGGGCTTTTGTCTGCCTGGAAATGCCACAGAGGTCCTCCAGATTCCATGGCAGAAAGAGGAGAATGACTATGAGAAACAAATCTCCAAAGATACTTGTTATGCTTTGACACCGTGAAGAGATACTATTTATGCAGTTGGAACCAATACAATCAAAAATACAAAACTGTAAGATACAGGAAGAGAAATCACTAAACCATGGCTATTGTGCAGACAAGGTGGCCCTCGAGTTCCTGTGAAGACAGAGTAAGTGCCAGACTAGCAAGCCTCAGGTTTCAGAAAACTAACCAAACCAAATGAAACCAAACCACCGAAAAAACGCAAAACTGCAGGACCACTAAAACTCTCTAATGGGAGGGTACTTACTTAAGGTAAGTAAGGTGCAATTCTGCCTCTTTTTCTGCTTCTTCTAGTTTCAATACCAGCAACTCCTTCCGACTCTCTAGTGATAAGATCTAAGGAAACCACACACACACACACACATTAATGATATTACATATGCGAAGCTACCCCCAGCTAGTTAAAACAAGTGCTTAGTGGCTGTATGGTATAATACTTGTACAGCTTAGCAGTATAACACCACACCCAAAGATTATACTATCTGGAAGCCCCAAATCAAGGCTTTCCCACAGAGCTCTTCTCACCTCTGCCTTCCAGGCCCGCTCTGTCTCTTCCATAATGTTCCGATTTATTTCGCCATCCTGATTCTTGAGTCTATCCAGTTCCATTTCCCACACTTCTCTGTAAAGTCAAAAACCAAGAACAAGAGAGGGGAGAAAGACAAGATTGCTAAGGGACATCAAGGCAGAAGTAAAACCTGAAACTGATCTAGCAGGCATATTATAGGAAGTCTTACTCTAAGTATTCATATAGATCTAGACGAAGAATGTTTAAAAGTGGTCTATAATTGCATAAAGGCCCTATATTTGAAAGTAAAAATATGGGGCGCCTGGATGGTAAAGGGTCTGCCTTCACCTCAGGTCGTGGTCCTGGGGTCCCAGGATTAAGCCCTGTGTCGGGCTCCCTGCTCAGCGGGGAATCTGCTTCTCCCTCTCCCGCTGCAGCTCCCCCTGCTTGTGCTTGCTCACTCTCTCACATAAACAAAATCTTTAACAAAAACGGTAAACATATTCACATCTCCACTTGCTAAAATAAGGTTGCCCAGAGGAGGAAAGAGTGTACTTAGAACCAAAGCCCACTGCAGGCAGAAAGTTCTATGCTTAGGGAAGGCTCAGAATCATTACGCTATTCCTCTTACTTCCCCATTTGTCCTTAGCACAGGTATGAAGAGTGCAGAACCAAACACAGAGACCCATTTAATACTCAGGTCTAATGCAGCAAGTTCTGACTCACTACTCAGCACACAGACGCTGGCTTACTGATTTTCATATTTGCTTAGCCATAGGAAACATTCTTCAGAAGAAAAAACTGTTCTCTTCACACCTCAGAACTTACCTTTTCCATCAGCATCCTCCCTTCTCACGCCACCCTCCCAGCCCCATCCCTGCAACGTAACATACACACACAGGGTCGGGGTGACCAACCGCCTGGTGCGCCTGTTCCCAGAGCTCTTGCCGTGGGTGGCAGAGTCAAGCACCCTACTCAGGACTAAAGGAACAGAGCCCATAGAAGGAGCTCACTACATGGCACTGGACTGTATCAAGTTTTATGGCTGGAAAGCAAAGGATTACCCAGATCAGTGGAAAGAATATGGAATGTTTTCACTGTATTTTAAAAAGTCGAAAAGAAAAGGAAAAGGCTGGGAAGAGTTGTATCTTGAGAAAAATGTTGCCACTTTTCTATGGTAAAAGAAACAGGTTCAGTCCCCTTCTGTTTTTCAGCAGTAGCCTTACACACCTTACATCTGACCCCGTCCTTCATGTATCCCTGCTCCCTCTTTCACAGAGAAGGTGACACACACACATTCATTCACAGATTCACCACGAGTCTGCCCTTCTACTGACAAGGTCTATTCACGTAACAGAAATGACCAGGTGGGCATTTTCTTCCTTGATCTCTATGTACTGTCATTCCCAAACCAACCTCCTGCCAAAATAAGAATTCTCTAATGATTCTTCAGACAAAGGTTTATAGGTAACTGTGTTTCCCTGCTATGACACATATTCCTCAAATTAAAAACCACACGAGGAGTCAGAATTCTCTTACCAAAAGAACATGTGAAATACGCTATGGAGTCATTCAGTGACCCATTTTGCTTACAGTGGGATAACTACAGAAAAACGGGCAGCTGCCTTCTTTGTTTGATGTTATTCTTGAAGATTATAGACGTCACTGAGTATCTCTTTCATTAAATACATTTGTCAACTATAGATACATATTTCTGTAAGAAAAATCCTTCTACCATGTCCATGGGGAGGGGTCAGTCCACATATTCACATACAGTAATCTTCTCTTTGGGCACTGGCTACATCTACTTTGGGATCCAATAACACAAAAGGAACCAGTAGTTAAAAATAGTTAAGGAATTCTTAAACAGTCAAAAATGCTCAGCTTTATCATATGTCAACTAGCCTATAACATATGCATCAGACCTGCAACTCACACCGGAAAAATAATCAGTTCCCCATGGTAAATGGTCAAAAAAATTCTTGGTAGAAGAGAAACCAGTGAGTCTATTTAAACTTTTTAAATGCCTCATCTCATTTCTTTTAAGTCCCAGACTTCTGTTATTTTGCATAGCTAGTTTAGGGAACTGATGGCTCAAATAAGTAAATTCTAGCAGATCGTATAAGTCTGACTTGTAGTTCCCAATTTTTGCATGATTTATAAAATTAATTTTGTTTTTGATCACGTAAATAACATAACTTATGAAAAATTTAGAAAATACAGAACAGAAAGAATCTTGTATAGAGGTTCCAATTCTCACTTACTGGCTATATGACCCTAGACAAATTACATAAACGTTCTAGGATTCTTCATCTGAAAAATGAGTAATACCTAGATCATGGGACTGATGGGAGAATTTACTGAGAAAACACCCATGAAGAATTTATTATGGGACCTAGTATGTGGGAAGTATCCAACAAACATCATTTTATTGTTTTTTTAAGATTTTTTTAAAATTTATTTATTTGACAGAGTAGGAGAGCACGAGCAGGCAGAGCAGCAGAGGGAGAGGGAGAAGCAGGCTCCCCAATGAGCAGGGATCCCGATGTGGGGCTCGATCCCAGGAACTTGGGATCATGACCTGTGCCAAAGCCAAAGACTAAGCCACCCAGGCGACCCTGAACAAACGACATTTTAAAAGTATTTTTCAAATTTACCTTCTCACAATTGTAATACAAAGAATCACTCATATACTTCTTTCCAGTCTTTTAAAATAAATATTTATATATTTATGACATATAAATCCATTATGTGTGCTTTCAAACAGAAACTGTGATCTTTCTCTTACTTTTTCAGCCAAACGTGTTTTTCCACAGCAGTAAGTATTCTTCAAGAATTTGATTTCTAAATAACCATCCATTGTACATATACACTATTATCTATTTGCGTATTAAGTTAGTTATAATTTCACAATGATAACTAATACAGCTAACAAGTACAACTTATAGTAAGCTTATTATTATATTATATATTATTATATATATTAATATGTTATATAATAATAAGCATTATTATTATTGTTAACACAGGTTAACGATAAAAGTAATGTACCTAGATTTACGAGGAAGCTACTCACAGTAGTGAAGAGCATGGCCTCTGGAGCCAAACTAAGCTCTGAGTTCAAATCCAGACCCTATTATTATCTATGTGACCTCTGGCAAGTTACTTAACCTTTCTGTGCCTCATTTTCCTAACATAAAATGGGGATAGCAATAGAGTTTACCTTTCATAGAGCTGTTAGTGTACTAAACGAATTAATGTATGTAAAACACACAGAACAGTCTCTGGCATATAGGAAGAACTGAGTAAATGTTAGTTCTGTCATTTGGATGGTAGAACATCTTCCTTCAGAGAAACCAAAATATATGTATATGAATTTTCCATAAGGCACGGTGGAATTCAGATGATTCTAATGGGCAGAAGCTGATAAATTTCTGGTGAAACACTCTCCACGGTCACAGAAAAAGCTAAAAATTAAGATGTTTGCATCCTCAGCCCAAATACCCTCTCTTTTAGAATATATTATACTCTAGGCAAGGCAAAAGGAAACAAAACGAAAACTGTTGAGTAAGTTAATATACAGGGGTGAAAGTTATAAAATCCTTTACTCTGAAACTAACACTAATACAAACCAATACAGGATGCATGAGGTCAGACAGAAGCAGAAAAATTTACCTCAGGGTTGATTTGCAAACTTATTGTTTATGAGGCTGGAATTCTTCCTTGATTTAATTTAATTCAACAACATCTACCAAGCAGCAATGTGTGCGTGGCACTATGCTAAAACCTGGAGATATAAAGATACCCAGGTCCTGCCCCAAGAAAACTCACTATCTAGGTAGTTTGCCAGGTAAATGAAGAGAACAAGGAAACTGGGCAGAACAGCCAGCATGGGCAGAGGCCAAGGAGGAAGAGAGCGCTCAGCTGAGGGAGGTCCAGAAAGTTGCAGACAGTGGACACACGAGTCCAACGCTCAGTGGCATCGTCTGGGCTGGGGATGCGAATGAGTGCCACAACCCTAAAGACAGCAGTAATGGGAGCCCTAAGTATGGAAGAATTCATCTAGAACAGCAGTTTGCAAAGGATAGTCCACAGGCCCCAAAACCCTTTGAGGGCCTGGACTGTAAGGCTGGAACTTATCTCATAATGACACTGAAGTTACTTGCCTCTGTCACTCCCATCCCCTCACGAGTCTACAGTGGATTTTCCAGAGGCTACAGGACATATAACAGTACCGTCACTGATAGCTAATGGAATATATGCTTCTGTATTCTCATGTTTTCTAGCATGCTCTAAAGTAATAGGTTTAGGGCATAATTTAAGGTCTCAATTTTTTTTCCTTCTCTGTACCTCTGTTGTGCTTTTACTAGCTATCTTTAGTTATACTTGCTATAATCTCTATAATCTCGTTAGTGCCTAATAAATAATCACTGTAAAATTTCCAAGTTCTCCAGGCAACTGGGTGGAAACAAGTACTTTTTGTTAGTTTGTTTTTGCAATAATTTTTTTTAATTTTTGAAAATTTTCTCTATTTTTAAGTTAAATCTAAAATGTATTACTTTAGGGGTGCCTGGGTGGCTCAGTCAGTTAAGGATCTGCCTTCGGTCACTATCTCAGGACCCTGGGATTGAGCCCCATGTCGGGCTCCCTTCTCGGTGGTGAGTTTTCTTCTCCCTCTCCCTCTGCTGTCCCCCGCCCCCCACCGCTCATGCACACTCTCTCTCTCTCTTTCAAATAAATAAATAAATAAATAAAAATCTTAAATAAAATTTATTACTTTAGAATTTAACTTTTTTCTAAAATAAAAGAAAATTTATTTGTATTTTCCTCTTACATTGAAAAATGAATCACTGGCTCAAAAAAGACAGATTAGAAGACTCACTTTCTCAACCCATAGCTGCAATGTAATACATCTAAAAGATCCTAAAAAAGGCGCAGTGGCCTACAGTTTTCTGACTCATGGAAAGAAAGAATCTACTCCAAAGAAATTGGGCAGAATTATAAATAAGAAACCAAAGTATGATAAAAGCCATCTTTCGCTTGCCTTTACAGACATTCATAATTTCCTTTACTTCCTCTTCAGCCACAAAACATTTTCTAATTATATTGTGCCAGTTAAGTTAGAGTGACATTTCGAGATCAATCATTCAGAATTTAAAGAAAAAGGGCCTATTTTAAACGCAGATGTGATAAAGTCTTTAAAATTCATAAAAATCGTTAAAGCCTTTCAAACCAGAAATGAAAAAGCCGCTGAAGCATCTTACAGGGAAATTACTGTACTTCACTAACCGGAGAAGCACAACCTTGTCCAGCTGACATTGCTACATACCTGCTGGATAAAAAGTCAGTAAAACAAGTCATGGCAATGTCCCTTTTTAATGACACAGTAACTCATCAAATTAAAGATACTGCTTCACAGCTGAAGTGAGAGAGTTAAGATCTCATCTGCAGAGTTGTAATTCTGCTTCACAAACGGACAAATCTGCAACTGCAGTTAGATCCGCTATTTTGATTTTATTCATCTAGTACTGGCACCAACCAAGCATCAGAGAGAATGTTGTCTGTGAATTCCTGGCAACAAACACAAGCGATGCTCCCATAACCTAAGCTGACTGACCTTTTATTGTCATGGTTTAAGCTTTACTTAAGGATGTCATGATGAAGCCATACAAAATAATAATTTAATTAAATCCTGACCTCTAACTACATATTTTTAAAATATTCTGTTTGATAAAATGTTACATGCCCCCAAGTATGTGGTTGTCTCATGGAAAAGCACTTGTGACACCATTTGAATTGTGAGTTGAGCTAGCCCTTTTTTCATGAAACACCATTTTTAGTTAAAAGAACAAATGACAGACAAACTATGGTTATTTGAGCTTTGAGTATTTGGCAAATATATCCTTGAAAATGAATAAAATACTCTTGTTATTACAAAGAAAACAACTGACAGTATTTATTGCCAACAACCAATTTTGAGCTTTCAAGCAAAAATTAGAATTTGGAAAATCTATACCAGCCACTGGGAGCTTGAATGATCCCCACTACTTACAGACTATTCTGATGAGATCAACAGTGACATAAACAAATGAGATTCCTTAAAGGTTATATGATAAAACATGTCAACACTGAGAAGGTCTAAGTAACTCTAAACCAGTATTATCCAAATTATCAATGCTCTCTGTTACCAAATCCACTTTGGAACCCACTTGGAACCGAAGACTTGGCATAAAGATGATTTTAAGCTGAAGACATCTGAGGTTCAACAGATGCAGAAAAAAGCCTTCTGGGAGCTTCCCTTATCTGCCTAAAAAGCAGCAACTTCTGGGAAATAAGGATGTCATAAATTCCTCTTCAGAGCGGATCTACTCCCAGGAGACAGAATGTGAATAAAAACTACCCCAAATCCCTTCTGTAGAGGAGTGCTATGGTTCTGAAAGAGACAGAAAAACCACTCATACCCGTATAGACAAATATTATCACAAACTTTTAATCTGTTTGTTCTCCTGAAAAGCCACTTATCTTTCCAAAAAGCCCCTTAAGTCCCCTTTCTCCCCACCTTCCTAAGAAGTCATTTGTTTTCCTGTAAGTGCCTTTCTCCCTGCTCCCCTCCACCTACTCAGATGGCAGATAAGCCCCAAATTCCAACCACCTTCTGAGTTACTCATCACTCAACTCTCCCACACGTATACAAGTTGTACTTGTAAACTGCTCTCCTGTTAATCTCCCTTTTGGCAATTTAATTGCAGCTCAGACATTAAACCCAATAGGGCAGAGGGAAGTTTTTCTTCCCTGATACAACACAGTGAAAAAATCCATTCAAAGTATAACTTAAGCCAATGGATTCAACTAACTTTTAAGAAACTATCACCAGTACCATTTTGGGATACTATAAAAAAAAATATCCACAACTGTCTAAAAAAGGCTACTAAGGGGTGCCTGGGTGGTTCAGTTGGTTAAGCGTCTGACTTCGGTTCAGGTCATGATCTTGGGATCCTGGAATCAAGCCCCACATCAGGCTCCATGCTCAGTGGAGAGTCTGCTTCTCCCTCTCCCTCCGCCCTTCCCCTCACTCATGTGCAACCTCTCTCTTGCTCTCAAATAAAAACTTTAAAGAATTTTTTTTTAAGATTTTATTTATTTATCTGACAGACAGAGATCACAGTAGGCAGAGAGGCAGGCAGAGAGAGAGGGGAAGCAGGCTCCCTGCTGAGCAGAGAGCCCGATGTGGGGCTCGATCCCAGGACCCTGAGATCATGACCCGAGCCGAAGGCAGAGGCTTAACCCACTGAGCCACCCAGGCGCCCCTTTAAAAAAATTTAAAAAAAAATTTTAAAGCTATTAAAATACTCCTCACCTTTCCAAATACCTATGTGATGACCAGATTTTTTTCACACACTTCAATCAAATCACCATACTGTAATGGATTACTTACAGAAGTAAGATAGGAGAATTAAGCTTCTTCCACGAAAAAGAGACTTCCAAAAAGGTAAACAATGTTATTTTTCTATTTAAATTGGTTTTTGCTCTGGGTTGGGCAAAGAGCTCAAAAGACACAAAATCCACAAGCCACCAGAGAAAAAACTGATAAACAGGAAAACTGGACTTCATCAAAACTTAAAATTCTATGATTCAAAAGGCATCATCACAAAACACAAAGGCAAGTCACAGGCTGGGAGAAAAATATCTGCAAAACACGTATCTGATGAAAGGGCTGTATCAAGAACATTCAATAAGAAAACAACGTGCTTTTTGTAAATGGGTAAATACTCGAATGGACACTTCATCAAAAAAAGAATGAAGAATGACAGATACAGATAAGGGCGTGAAAAGACGCACAACATCAATAGTCATTATGGAAACGCAAACTAAAACCACAATGAGAGACTATTAAAACACTTCTGAAAACGCCTAAAACTAAAAAGACTCATAATGCCAAGTATTGGTGACAATATGGAATAACGGCAGTACTATACACTTGCTGGTGGGAATGCAAAATAGTAAAGCAGCCTTGGAAAATGGTTTGGCAGGTCCATATAAAGTTAAGCAAACATATGGCCCAGCAATTCCACTCCTAAGCATTTACCCAAGATAAAAAAAACATAGGGTGCCTGGGAGGCTCAGTCCTTAAGAGTATGCCTTCAGCTCAGGTCATGATCTCAGGGTCCTGGGCACAAGTCCCACATCAGGCTCCCTGCTCAGCAGGAAGCCTGCTTCTCCTTCTCCCACTCCCCCTTGTATTCCCTCTCTCGCTATCTCTCTCTGTCAAATAAATAAATAAAATCTTAAAAAAAAAAAAAAAGAAAACATCCATAGAAACACCCAAGTGGCTTTATTTATCATAGAGTTTAAAAAAGGAAAACAACACAATTGTCCAACAAGTAGTTAATACGTAAACAAATCTGACAAAATTTTATAATGTAATACTACTCAGCCATAAAAAGGAATGAACTACTGATATATGCAACCATATGGATGACACACAAAAGCTTTATCCTAAACAAAAGGCTGTATGTACTGTACGATTCTATTTACATGAAGTTCCAGTAAAGGCAAAACTATGGTGAGAGAAAGTAGATCAGTTGTTGCCAATGGCTCAGGGTAGGGGAGGCAACGGACTCCAAAGAATCACGAAGGAATTTTGGGGGGGTGGTGGAAATATTGTATATCATTTTTCTGCTGGGGTTCCGTGACTGTATACATCATTTAAAATTGGTACATTTTATCACATATAAAGTATACCTCCATAAACTGCAGTTAAAAAGAAACGAATCTGCAAGCCCCACCCCAAAGCCACTGCAACCTATTCCCCTTCCTATAGTTATCATTTCTGTATCTCAGACATCTCATTGTCATTACACCTCCTCTCTCTGTAGGGGTCAACAAATCTTATCAATTCCTACCTCAGAATACCCCCCTTTCAGTTCCTTTGCCAATTAGATCAGACCTTCATTTTGTCTGGCTGAAACTCTGTCTTCCTGACACCAGCTGATCGATACTTTAGCCCATCTAAACTGATGTGGACAGAATTATCCTACAAATTAAATCTGGAGAGGTTCCACTTCTAATAAGGACAGAGTTGCTTCTAACAAACCAACATCTTACAGGTCAAAGCCATAAATTCTAAACAAAATGTTAAAAACAAAAAAAAAAGCGCACCTATCTGAAGGCATTAGACAGCAAATAAGAACCAGCCATAAACTGGAGAAGACTTGACACCTGCGAAAAGTGAGTATCACTGTTGTTTCCTGTTTTGTAGTTATCTGCCCAAGGGCCAACCCTAGCCAGTTCTATGCTGATGGCTAAAACTGAGACAGAAACCTTACAGGCTTACCAGCTTGAGAACTAAAGGACAAAATTGCGAACTACTGTAACTGGATGTTGATGTTTAAGCCCAATGTGACAGATTTTTTTTTTAAAGATTTTATTTATTTATTTGACAGAGATCACAAGTAGACAGGTAGAGAGAGAGGGGGAAACAGGCTCCCCACTGAGCAGAGAGCCCAATGCGGGGCTTGATCCCAGGACCCTGAGATCATGACCTGAGCCCAAGGCAGAGGCTTAACCCACGGAGCCACCCATGTGCCCCGTGACAGATTTTTTTTTTTTTTTTTAAAAACCAAGACTGGGGCACCTGGGTGGCTCCTGGGGTTGAGCCTCTGCCTTTGGTTCAGGTCGTAATCTCAGCGTCCTGGGATCTAGCCCCGGTCGGGCTCTCTGCTCAACGGGGAGCCTGCCTCCCCCTACCCCTCTGCCTGCCTCTCTGCCTACTTGTGATCTCTCTCTCTGTGTGTGTCAAATAAATAAATATCTTTAAAAAAATAAATAAATAAATAAAATAAAAATAAAAAAACCAAGACTTCTTGGAGAAATAGAACAAAATCCCGAGTCTCTACAAATCAGGATTCAACCAAAAATTACCAACACACAGAGAAACAGGAAACATGATCCACAGTCAAGAGCAGCAGTTGGCAAACTATGGCCTGTGAGTCAAATTCAGGCCGCCACCTATTTTTATAATTTTTGGGGGGAACACAATCATGCTCATTTTATTTACTTATCGTGCATGGTTGCTTTCATAGTTACAACAACAGAGCTGAGTAGTTGCCACAGAAACTTATGGTTTGCAAGCCTGGATATTTACTATATGGCAATCAATCTCTCTCCTCTACCCTGAGCCACTGACAATCATTGATCTGCTTTCTCTCACTAGAGATTTGTCTATCCTAGAACTTGATGTAAATAGATAGTATGTACTTTTGATGATGGTTTCTTATTTAGAATGATCCTTCATGATTCTAAATCCTTGTCAACAAAAAAAGAAATTCAATGGACAAGAACTTCAAGGTCACCAAGATGCTGGAATTAGCAGGTAAGGATTTTATTTATTTATTTATTTGACAGAGATCACAAGTAGGCAGAAAGGCAGGCAGAGAGCGGGGGGGAAGCAGGCTCCCTGCTAAGCAGAGAGCCCAATGTGGGGCTCGATCCCAGGACCCTGAGCTCATGACCTGAGCCAAAAGCAGAGGCTTTAATGCACTGAGTCACCCAGGCGCCCCGCAGGTAAGGATTTTAAAGCATTTACTTTAACTATGCAAAAGGACAGAAAAAATACATTCTCAAGGAGTGCATTAAGTAAGAATTTTCAGCAGAGAAACAGAAACTATAAAAAGGAAATAAACTGAAATGACCGAACTGAAAAATACAATACTGGAAGTATGAAATTCATTGCATGGGCTTAACAACAGAATAGAAATGATACAAGAGAGAATCAGTGAACTTGAAGATACATCAATAGAAGTTACCCAATATAAGGAACAGTGTAAAAAACATAGTAAAGAAATGAACAGAGCCTCCAAGAACTATAGACAATATCAAAGCAACTAACATGTGAAAGCAGAGTCCCAGAAAGAAAGGAGGAAATGGGACAGAAAAAATATATACAAATTATGTCAGAAAATTTCACAAAATTTGATGAAAAACATAACTTTACAGATTAAGAAGCTCAGAAAACCCTAAACAGGAAAAATATGAAGAAAATCACACCTAGGTAGATCAAAGCCACATTGCTGAAAACGAAAGACAGACAATCTTGAAAGAAGCCATAGGAAAAAAATGACATAATACATAGAAGAAAACAATAATATGAATGGTCACTGACTTCTCACCAGGAAGAATAGAAGCCAGTTTATATTAGAATAACTGCACAGAGATATTCACAAAATGGACAACTCAGCATTAAAAAAGAATGAATACCTAGATCTATTCAAGAATCAATAATTAATAACCTTCCAAAACAAAAAAGCATCAGGCTTAGAGGATTTACTCATAAATACTACAAAACATGTAAGAAAAAAATTGGACCAGGGCACCTGTTGACTCAGTTGGTGAAGCAAGACTCTTGATCTCAGGGTAGGGATCTCATTGGGGGCAGAGATTACTTTTTTTTTTTTTTTTTAAGATTTTATTTATTCGACAGAGAGAGAGATACAGCAAGAGAGGGAACACAAGTTAGGGGAGAGGGAGAGGGAGAAGCAGGCTTCCCACCAAGCAAGGAGCCTGATGCGGGGCTCCATCCCAAGGACCCTGGGATCACGATCCAAGCCAAAGGCAGATGCCCAACAACTGAGCCACCCAGGCACCCCCAGAGATTACTTAAAAAAAAAAAAAGAAAGAAAAGAAAAAGAAAAAGCTATACTAATTCTCTATAATCTCCCTCAAAAGACAGAAGCAGAGGGAATACTTCCTAGCTCATTTTATGAGGCCAACATTAACCTAATACCAAAACCAGACAAAGATATTAGAAGAAAACCACACACCAATATCGCTCATGAACATAAGATGCAAAATCCTCAACAAAATGTAAGCAAATCAAATCTAAAAAAATATAAAAAGAATTTAAACCATGACCAAGTGGAATTTATCCTAGGTATGCAAAGCTAGTTCAACATTCAAAAATTAATTAACATAATCTGTCCCACCAGAGGACTAAAAAAGAAAAACCAAAGATCCTATCAAAAAAAGCATTTGATAAAATCCAACATTCATGATAAAAACTCAGTAAACTAGAAATAGAAGGGAATCTTCTCAACTTGATAAAGACTAGCTACAAAAAACCTACAGCTAACATCATACATAATGGTTAGAAACTTGAAGCTTTCCCATTAAGATCAGGTATAAAGCAAGGATGTCCCTCTCACCATTCATCAATATCATACTGGAAGAATGCAATAAGACAAGAAAAGGATATCAAAAGTATACAAATTATAAAGGAAAACAAAAATATCTTTGCAGATGACATGATCATCTATATAGGAAATTGTTAAGAATAAAAAAACCCTCCTTGAACAAAAAAGAGATTAAAGTAAGGTTGAAGGATACAAGATTCATATACAAAAGTCAACTGCTTTTCTATATACTATCAATGAGCGAATTTTAAATTTAAAACAGTATCATTTACATTAGCATCCCCCCAAAATGAAATACTTAGGTATAAATCCAACAAAATATATAAAAGATCTTTATAAGGAAAACTATAAAACTCTGATGAGCAAAATCAAAAACAGAACTAAATAAATGGGGAGATATTTCACATTCAAGGATAGGAAATCAAACATTATCAAGATGTCCATTCTTCTCAATTTGATCTATAGATTCCATGCAATCCCAATCCAAATCTCAGCAAGTTATTTTATGGATGTCAACAAACTAATTCTAAAGTTTATATGGGGGCACCTGGGCGGCTCAGTGGGTTAAAGCCTCTGCCTTCGGCTCAGGTCATGATCCCAGGGTCCTGGGATCGAGCCCCGCATCGGACTCTCTGCTCAGCGGGGAGACTGCTTCCTCCTCTCTCTCTGCCTGCCTCTCTGCCTACTTCTGATTTCTGTCTGAAAAAAAAAAAAAAAAAAAAAAAAAAAAAAGTTTATATGGAAGGCAAAAGACCCAAATCAGCTGTAACAATATTGAAAGAAAAGAACCAATTTGGAGAACTACTAATACCAGACTTCAAGACTTTCTATTAAGTATTTTCTATAGTAATCAAAACAGTGTGGTAGTGGCAAAATAACAGACAAACAGATCAATAAAACAGAATAAAGAGTCTATTTCAGATCCTCACACAAACAATCTTTGACAACTAATCTTTGACAAAGGAATGAAGGCCATAAAATGAAGCAGAGTTTCTTCAACAAATGGTGCTAGAAGAATTGGACAACCACCTGCAAGTGAAGCTAAACATAGACCTTACACCTTTAACAAAAGTTAACTCGAAATAGATTATAGGCCTAAATGTAAAAAAAAAAAAAACACCTATAAAACTCCCAAGGTAACATAAAAGAAAACCTAGTTGAACTTGGGTGTGGTGATGCCTTCTTAGATACAAACCAAAGACACAATCTGTGAAAGAAGTAACTGACAAAGTAGACTTCAAGACTGAGAACGTCTTAGGGCACCTGGGCAGTGCAGTCAGTTGAGCACCAACTCTTGGCTTCGGCTCAGGTCATGATCTCAGGGTTATACGATCAAACCTGGTAACCAGCTCTGTGCAGAGTCTGCTGAAGTTTCTCTGTCTCTCCCTCTCCCCGCTCTCTCAAATAATTAAATCTTTTAAAAAATTGAGAACTGGGGCGCCTGGGTGGCTCAGTGGGTTGGGCCTCTGCCTTCGGCTCGGGTCATGATCTCAGGGTCCTGGGATCGAGCCCCGCATCGGGCTCTCTGCTCGGCGGGAAGCCTGCTTCCTCCTCTCTCTCTCTCTGCCTGCCTCTCTGCCTGCTTGTGATCACTCTCTCTCTGTCAAATAAATAAAATCTTTAAAAAAAAAATTGAGAACTTCTGTTCTGAATTAGATAGTATCTAAAGAATTAGAAGACAAATCACAGACTGGGAGAAAATATTTATGATAGATACATCTGATAAAGGATGGTTAAATATACAAAAAACCCCTAATACTCAACAATAAGAAAATAAACCTGATTAAAACATGGGCCAAAGTCCTTAACAGACACCTGACCAAAGAAGACACACAGATGGTAAGTAAGCATATGAAAAGATGTTCCACATCAACTGTCATCAGAAACACGGAAATTAAAACAGCAATGAGATACCACTACACATCTATAAGAATGGCCAAAACCGATAATACCAAATGCTGACAAGGATGTGAGCAACAATAATTCTCATACATTACTGGTGGGAATGCAAAATGGTGCAGCCACTTTGGAAGACAGTTTGGTGATATCTCACAAAACTAATCATACTCTTACCATATGATCCAGCAACCGCACTCTTTGTAATTACTGTAAGGAGCTGAATACTTAGGTCTATACAAAATCCACACATGGATGTTTACAGCAGCATGTTTATGTTCATTCATAACTGCCAAAACCTGGAAGCAACCAAGATATCTGCTAGTAGATGAATGGATTTAAAAAAACTGTGGTACATCCTGACAATGGATTATTATTCAGGACTAAAAATAAATGAGCTACCAAACCATGAAAAGACATGGAGGAACCTCAAATAGACATTACTAAGTAAAAAAAGCCAATCTTACATAACTATATACTGTATGATTCCAACTAATATACCATTCTGGAAGAGGCAAAACTATGGAGACAGTAACAAGATCAGTGGCTCTTGGTAGGGGACAGGTGCAAGAGGGACATGAATAGGTAGTGCGCAGGGGATTTTTAGGGCACTGAAAAATACTCTGTATGATATCATAATGATGGATATATGTCATTATACATTTGTCCAAACCCACAGAATGTGCAAAACCAAGAGTGAACCCTAAGGTAAACTATGGACTTTGCATAGGTTCACCCTTAGTAAAGAATGTCCCATTCTGGCAAGTGATGTTGATTAATGGGAGGCTCTGCATGTGTGGAGGCAGGGGTATATGAGAAATCTCTGTATGTTCCTCTTGATTTTGTTGTAAACCTAAAACTGCTCTAAAAGAGAAAATCTTAAAAAAGAAAAGGAATAAACTATTGAGGTATTTCATATCCATGATAACATCAAGGATGAATCCTTAAAATAGGCTGAGTGAAAAAAGCTAGACACAAATTTCTAGAAAAGGTAAATGTAATCTATAGTGACAAAGTGTTTACCTGGGAACTAAGGGGAAGAAAGGGCAGTGATGGAGAAGGGACACTAGAGAGTAATGGCTATGTGCTATACTTTGTGTTGGTGCTTACATGCATGATTAGTTTGTAAAAATTCATCTACATGCAACTTAAAATAAGTGCCTTTTATTGATGTATATTATATCTAAAAATCTTTGATTGTTAAAAATCTAAAGGATAATAACTCCAAGATTCTACAATTAAGACTCTGAAAATTTCCCAAATACCTTATCCAAGAAAATTACAAGTCTAATACAAAATAAGCAGCAGTTATGTAATTTTTGTAACGAATGTTGCCAGTGAATTAATGTAACAGATGTGTATTTGGGAAAGGAAAGGCCAAATTAAAATAAAATTCTAAAAAATATTCAAGAATTAATATTCAATTTACATAGCAGAAGAGTACACCTAGATTCAACCATATCAATACTTACATTAAATATAAACTGACTAAAACCTCTAATTAAAAGGCAGCTTGTCAGAATAAATCAAAAAGAAAGATCCAATTATTATGCTGTCTTTATGACACACAGGTTGAAGATGAATGATGGAAAAATATACCCCATGTAAAAAATAAGCATAAGAATGCAGCATCTATATTAATATCACATAAAGTAAACTTTAACATGAAAAATATGGGGGTGCCTGTGTAGCTCAATGAGTTAATCCTCTGCCTTCGGCTCAGGTCATAATCCCAGAGTCCTAGGATCAAGCCCCACAGCAGGCCCTCTGTTCAGCAGAGAGCCTGCTTCCCCCTCTCTTTGCCTGCCTCTCTGCCTACTTGTGATCTCTGTCTGTCAAATAAATAAAATCTCGGAAAAAAAAAAAGAAAGACTATGAAAAAGAAACATTTCATAATGACAAAATGGCTAATTCATCAAGAATATGTAATGATCATAAATGTATATGTATCTAACAATATAACTTCAAAATATAAGTAATAAAAATTCACAAAATTAAAAGGAAAAAGAGGAAAGTCTATAATCATAGAGATTTTAACATCACCCCCTCAAGCAACCGATATAATTACATTTTTAAAAATTAAAAAGTAGAATATGCCTCAGTAAGTATAGATAGAAATATCCCTAAAAGATAATAGCAAGTCAAATCCAGCAATATATAAAAACAATAATGTATCTTTTCCAAGGGGGTTTATCCCAAGAATAGATAATTGGCTTAACATTCGAAAATAAATCAATATAATTCACCATATTAACAGAATAAGGGAGAAAAACCATTCAATAATTTTAATAGGTGCAGAAAAACTATTTGACAAAACTAAGCACCCACCCAATCATGTTAAAACTCTCAAAAAATTAGAAACTGAAGAGAACGTCCCCAGTATGATAAAGGGCATCTATAAAGAACCTATAGCTATTATCCCAATTAACAGTAAAATACTAAACATTTCCCTTTAGGACTAGAAACAAGCTAAGTATGTCTACTCTACCACTTCTATTCAACACTGTACCAGAGGTCCTAGTCAGTGTACTAATGTTTACAAGAGATAAAAGGCTTAAGATTTGAAAGGAAGAAATAAAACTGTATATTCATAAAAGCTATAATTGTTTATGTAGAAAATCTTAAGGAATCTACAAAACAACTAAAACATTAATATGTAAATTTAGCGAAGTAGTAGATATAAGGTAAACATACAAAATAAATTGCATTTTTACATACTAGCAAGAAATGGTTGGGGCACCTGGGTGGCTCAGTGAGTTAAGCCTCTGCCTTGGGCTCAGGTCATGATCTCAGGGTCCTGGGATCGAGCCCCGCATCGGGCTCTCTGCTCAGCAAGGAGTCTGCTTCCCTCCCCTCTCTCTGCCTGCCTTTCTGCCTGCTTGTGATCTCTGTCTGTCAAATAAATAAATAAAATCTTAAAGAAAAAACAAAAAGAAATGGTTGGAAATTTTTCTGAAAATTTAATTCTCCTTAAATAGTGTCAAAGAACATAAAATACTTAGGAAAAAAATTTCTTTAGAAACCTAAAGAAAGCTGTGTAAGACCTTATACTCTGAAAATTCTGAAATGTTGGTAACATAAAGGTTTAAATAAACAGACAGATATATATTTATGGATTGGGGGGCTCAGTATTATTAAGATGCCAGTGTTCTCCAAACTGATCTACAGTTTCAAAGGAACTATGAACCACCAATTTTTTTTTTTGTTTTTGTAGACACTGGCAGGCTGTTTCTCAAACATCTATGGTAGTGCAAATGACCTAAAGATAGTACAAAGTCCAAAGAACCTTGAAAAAAAAAAAAAAAGCAGACTTTATATTTTGTGACCATGACTTACTATAAAGCCATAATCATCATAACAGCATGATTTGGCATAAAGATGGACAAATATACCAATGCAATAGAATAGTACTCAGAAATAGACCCACTATTTATACAGATGACTCAAAATGTCATTTGGTTTTTGGCAAAGGTGTCAAACAATCCAATGGGGGAAAAGGATCGTGCTGGGACAACTGGATAGGCACATGAACCTCAAAAAATGAACCTCAGCCCCTACTTCTCACCATGCACAAAAATTACCCTGAGATGGATCATAAAGATAAAAGCTAAAATGATAAAGCTTCCATAAGAAAACAGACGAGAACACCTTTGCTACTTCAGGGTAGGCCAAGGTTTCTTAGGACAAAGAATGCAATAACTATAAAAGAAAACTTGATAAATTAGACAGCCTTAAAATTAAAACTTCTGTTCATCAAAAGATACAATTAAAAAACAAATAGCTAAGTCAGAGAGTAGAAGAACATTTTCACAGAATATATAACTGACTAAGGGCTTTATATTTGCAATAGGCAAAGCACAAAAACAACCAAAAAGAAGGGTGGCAAAAATCTGAGTGGACACTTCACAAAAACAAACACTCATAGCCAATAAGCAAATGGAAAAAGTGATCAACATCATTAGCAATGAGGGAAATGCCAAATAAAACCACAACGTAACGCACCACTTGAAAGGCAAGGATATGAAGCAACCAGAATTCTCATACCTTGTAGGTAGAGTGTAAAACGGTATATCCATTAGGTAAATTGATCTGTCAGTTTCTTTTTTGGCGGGGGGGGGGGGGGTTTGTTTGTTTCTAACTTTTTAAAAAGATCTTATTTATTTATTTGACAGACAGAGATCACAAATAGGTAGAGAGTGCGGCAGAAGCAGGCTCCCTGCTGAGCAGACAGCCGGATGTGATGCAATGCGGAGCTTGATCCCAGGACCCCGAGACCATGACCTGAGCCGAAGGGAGAGGCTTAACCCACTGAACCACCCAGGCACCCCCATCTGTCAGTTTCTCATAACACTAAACATATACCTACCCTACAAGCTGGTGATTCTACTCCTAGAAATTTACCCAAGAGAAATAAAAGCATATGCTCACACAAAGACATACTTGACTATTCACAGCAGCTCTAGTCATAATAGTCAAAATCTGGAAACTGTTACATGCCTCTCAAACGGGAATGGATAAACTGTGGTATATTAACAAAAGGAATACTACTTGACAATATAGAGACATGAATGAATGTCAGAGGCATTATGCTGAATGAAAGAAGTCCTAGACAAAAGAGTACATATTGCATGATTTCATTTATGTGACACTCTAGAACAAGCAGAGTTAACTTACGGTGAGAAAATCAGAACAGTGGTTGCCTTTGGAAGAAGGGACAAGAAAAGACTGGGAAAGTGTGAAGGGACCATTCGATTTAAGGGTAGTATTCTCTGTATCTTAACAGGGTTTGAATTACACAGGCATTTGACATTGGTCAAAACTCATGGAACACCATACGTAAGATTTATGTATTTAACTGCATATACATTACCAAAAAAAAAAAAAAGGAAACACAAATACTATTTAACTCTAATTAATGATATGCACATTAACAGATTTAAAGGTGAAGTTACTGGTGACTGCCACTTACTCTGATATACTTCAAAAAGAAAAAAAAGATGGACTGATGAATGGATAGAGGGATGGAAAGATATTCCTAAAACAAATTTAGCAGAAAGTTAATTGTTGAGTCTAGGGAGTGAGTGTTAAGATACAACATTTCCAGCTTCTCCTAATGTTTAAAAATCTTCATAATAAGATACTGGGGGAAAAGTAAATCCAGTAATTTCATTCCTCTGCCTACAAATCCCTGCTGGTTACACTCAGTAATTACCAATGGCCTTTACTCAGACCTGGTTCTCATGTACTTCCCTGCAGTTTCTGACACTGTCACGCACCTCCCCCTTTGAAGCCCTATACTACTATTCTAAGCTGTTTCCTTTTCTTTCTGCCTTCCCTTCCTCTTTGTACTCCCAAACTGTAGGTGTGCCTCAGAGTTCAGAACTGAGCCCTACTCTACACTTTCTCTCATGGAACACTTTCAGTCTTGTAACTATCACCACCATGCAGTCAACTCCAAACCGAGACAAAGCATTTCTTCTACTCCAGGGTCCCACTTTCAATGGCCGACTGAGGATTTTAACTTCTATGTCTCGTATCATCACATTACCCTTACCCTCAGAACTTAAAATGGGAATTCCACTCCAATTACTATCCAGGTAGCACACAGTTACCCAGGGTCAATACCGAAGTTAGTTTTGACACCTCCCCCAGCCTTAATCTCTAAAATAATCAAGCATTGATTACTCCAGAATCCATTTCTTCCTTTTCATTCCACCATCATGAGTCTTATAACAATCCTTAGAAACTCAGTTTATTGTAAGAGCTTCCCGGTTGGTGTCCCAGCCTCATTCTTTCCCCAAAATTCATCCCGCATATTTCTAAAACATCTCCAATTATGCATCTCCTATTTGTATAACTTCTGTGATTCCCTATATCCAAAAGATATTAACACATACTGAGCAGAAAAAGTTAAGTGAGATGTGTTACTTGCTGCAGTAACAGATTTCCAAATATGGACCCCTCCCAAAGAACCAGGCCTGCTGGTGTTCCTGCTCAGCCCCCTCCAACACTAAATCTGCGCTGGCCCTGTGACTCATTTTAACCAAAAGAATGCCACAGAAATAGCCCTGTGCCAGTTCCAAGTCTGTGCCTTAGGAGAGCCTAGAAACTTCCACTTTTGTACTCCTGGAAGCTCTGAGCCACCAAGTAAGAAATCTGGCCCCTCTGATGGAAAGACCACCTGGAGAGGGAAAAGACACTATGGAGAGAGAGAATGAGAAAAGGCCTAGACTTGTCTGTGGCTCAGCTGGGCCCAGCCTTCCAGGGGTCCCTGCCAAGGCTCCAGAAATATGAATGATGCCATCTTGGGTGTTCCAGTCCCAAACGCCATCCGATCACAGCTACAGGAATGAACCTAGAGGAGACTAGCAGAACCATCCATCCGAGACTTAATCAACCCCCAAAACTGTGAAAAATAATAAATTATTTTGTTTTAAGATACTAAATTTTTTTTTTTAAGATTTTATTTGACAGAAAGAGATACAGCAAGAGAGAGAACACAAGCAGGGGGAGTGAGAGAGGGAGAAGCAGGCTCCCCACTCAGCAGGGAGCCAGACGTGGGGCTTGATCCCAGGACCCTGGGATCATGACCTGAGCTGAAGGCAGACTTAAAGATGGAGCCACCCAGGCGCCCCAAGATATTAAGTTATTGATGGTTGTTTTACACAGCAATGGATCATCAAAACACTTAGTCTCAAGAAACTAACTATATGATGGGGGAGGCATTCAGGTCAACAAAAAGACCATCAGAGGTGTGTGTTACGACAGAGGTATACTCAGCATGCTAATGCATACAGAGGAGGGTCATCTAAATGAAACCTTCATGATGTGTGAAGGGGAGGAGATGGGGAGGATCTGGGAAAAGCTTTCTAGAGTAGATAATACAGGCTGAGTTTTAAATGAGTTCAGGTAGCAGTAAGTAAAAACCAGCAGGGTTCTTCGGGGGAGCAGTAAAAGTATAGCTGGGGACATGAACAGGGACTAGGTCATTGAGGGCCTTCCATACTACACTAAAGAGCTAAAACTTTACCCTGAAAGCCACAAAGAACTATGAAAAATTTTCAGCAGGGAAATTACATTATCAGATGTGGATGTGAAAAAGATTTCTACGGTAGCTGTGTACTACACAAGTGAAAAGGGAGGAAAAGTGAAGGCATAGAAAGTTTCATAGCCTACCTCAGTGATACAGGACTGACGAGATCCTGAACTGGCAGGGTCAGCATGAACAGGGAGAAGGATAATTTTTCTTTAAAGATTTTATTTACTTAATTTATTTATTTGACAGAGAGAGAGCACAAGCAGAGAGAACGACAGACAGGGGGAGAATGTGGGGCTCAATCCCAGGACCCTGGGATCATGACCTGAGCCAAAGGCAGCTACTTAACCGACGAGCCACCCAGGCACCCAAAGAAAGGGATAATTAATATTAAGAATGTACAGGACTTGGTAAAAGTAGATGTGGTAGAAAGGGCGCTAAGAGAGAAGAATTTAGGATGACTCTTGGTTATTCAGTTTAGACAGGGGGTACAGAGTGCTGCCATGTTTGGAGAAATGGTAGAAGCAAGAGTGAACTGAATTTACATACAGGTATAAAGTTTAGACTCAGATATAGGGACCAGAGGAAAGGATGGCTGTGTCTGCTGAGAGCTGAGAAACGGAAAGAGGTTTCACTTAATGGTCTCTATTTTTACAGTGAAATAAAAAGCGAGATCATCTGCTAAGACTAAGAAGAGAAATGGTGGGGAGAGGAAGGTGAGAAAGGGAGGTAAAAGTTTGGGACAGCCCTGAGAGGAAGAGGGAGCCCCGAGGATTCAGGTGATGTTAGCAGACACATAGGTGGAGGGTTGTCTCCAGCAGCACTCAGTAGCCCGGATGTAAGGACAGAGAAGTCAGGCAGCTGACCTGACCCAGGACTGGAGTACTACAGAAGAATGAGAGGAAAGAGAATTGAGGGTAACACCAAGGGGGTAATCCAAGCAGGGGACGTGCCCTGAGGCTGGCATGAGGAAGACATGCTTCCAGGGAGCTGGAAGATTGGTGGGAAATGGAGTGAGGTCACAGAACAAGAAAGGGGATATGAAGTGGTCAAAGTGTAGACTCACTGGGAACGAGCAGACTGCTGGAAGGAAGGACAGTTATGGTCACGTACAGGATGTTGAAAGAGCCTGGCTCACTGCTCTGCACCCAGGAGATGCTCACCAGACTAACTGATTTGCTAGGCAAGCTGCAAGGGCTTCTACACATACCGGTTACATAAACTAGCATTTGGAGAGAAATTTCCAAAACAAATCTTCATGCACCTTGTTGATTTCAATTTAGTGCAGACTCCGAAATGACACCTACAGTAATGCTGCCAGGGGTGCCAGGGTGCCTCAGTCGGTTGAACGTCTGACTCTTGGCTTCGGCTCAGGTCATTATCTCGGGGTCCTCAGATCGAGCCCTGTGACAGGCTCTGCACTCAGCGTGGAGTCTCTTTGTTCCTCTCTCTCTCTGCTCCTCCCCTACTCTCCTTCTCTTTCTCTCTCATAAATAAATAAAATCTTTTTAAAAAAATATGTCCAACAATAAGTCCCTCGATGTGCTACTTACCTATCTATCATATGAGTTCATCAGGCGAGCTCAAAACATTTTTTTTTTCAAGATTTTATTTATTTATTTAAGAAAGAGAGAGAGAGAGAACATGAACCTCATGAGCCAGGGGAGCGGTAGAGGGAGAGGGAGAAGCAGGCTTCCCGCTGAGCAGGGAGCCCAGTGCAGCGCTCAACTGCAGGACCCTGAGATCACGACCTGCACCGAAAGCAGGCGTTTAACCAACTGAGCCCCACAGATGCCCCATGCTCAGAATATTTTTTTAAAAAGAAGAATCATGCTTAGTATTTCAGTTCCTGCTTTTTGTCCCAGGGTACTTCTATGAATCAACTAATGATGTCTTTTAAAGTGCAGGCTCACCATCTTCTACTGGGGAAGAGTCCTATTTGTTGCTCCCCTTCCTTAGGCCAGCAATACCCCCCAAGAATATAATCTGGGAATTAGGAAGGGACCCACAAAAGCAGGACAATGGCCATAACAAAGCTACCAGGTATCCAGGAGAAAATCATCAAATATGTGACTAAACTGAATATTACTTCCTTGGTTTTGGGGTTTTTTTGGTTAACTCAGGGTGTCCTCTTTACAATTATAATTACATTAAAATACATACTATCCTCAAAGAGTACAAAGCACTTAGCAGATTTCTATTAAGTAAATTCACCTTAAATTTTTTAAAATTAATTTAGTTGTGAGAAAGAGAGAGAGCAGGGAGTGGGCAGGAGCAGAGGGAGAAGAAAAGAGAATCCAAGCAGCCTCCACACCGATCACAGAGCCCAACTTGCTGAGCACAGAGCTGGACTCGGAACTCTAACCTCACAACCCGGAGATCATGACCTGAGCTGAAACCAAGAGTTGGACGCTTAACTGACTGTGCCACCCGGGCACTCTGTAAACTCACCTTTATATAGCATCAATGTGAAATTCTCTCCTCCCAGCCAGGGCCACTGCAATGTGGGCCACTGTCACTCTCATGCAGGCTCTGACAGGTTAAGTCTCCTAACTGGTCCTCTACACTACTCCCATCCACTTTCCACCTGCCAAAGTAATTTATCTAAAATGCAGAACTCCTCCTTTGAGACCTCTCCTCACTTAAAATCTTTCAGTATCTCTATCAGGGAAAAACCCAAACTCCTGATACATGAGTCTTTTGTGACAGGCTTCCCACTGCTGTACTGGTCTCATTCCTCCCCACCTCCCTACAGCTCAGGTGCTGTTCTCTCTTGTCTGTAGGCCGCCTGCCTACAATGTTTTTCCCCTATTCTTTGCCCCAGTTCCTCCCTGTACCAACCTCCACCCCTGGAACTCTTTCTTTGCAAGTTACTGGTTTAATCCAGGATCAAACCAAGGCTCATGCACTGCGTGCGGAGTTCATATTCCCCTTCACCTTTCAGGATTTAATTCTGGAAATCACTTCCTCTGGGAATGCCTCTCTGACTCCCCCGCCTCGTTTGGGTTCCATTACCCCTTCTACGTGCTCTCATACCACCACTATTATGGTATCATTATACTAGTTTGTAATTATCTATTTGTCATCTCTCCTAGTCAACAATAAGCTCCACGAGGACCTTCTATTCTCCAGGCCCATATTGTCAGGCTCGCAGTAGACACTCAGTAAGTGTTGGCTGGCGGAATGAGAGCTATGAACAGGAAACATGACTGTTATGGCCTGAATTGGGTCCCCCGCAGATTCATGTGTTGAAGCCCTCACCAGCAATTTGATTGTATTTGGAGATAAGGCCTTTAATGAAGTAATTAAAGTTAAATGAGATCATAAGGATCAGGCTCTAATCCAATAGGTCTGGTGTCCTTACACAAAGACGAGAGACACTGCGATTAAGCACACGGGGAAGAAAGGCCATGTGAGGACAGAGAGTGAAGGCAGCAGTGCTATGCTAGTCAAGAAGACAGGCTTCACCAGAAACCAACCCTGCTGGCATCTTAATCTTGGACTTCCAGCCTTTACAACTGTGAGACAATAAATTACTATTGTTTAAGTCACCCAGTCTGTGATGACTCTGTGATGGCAGTCTGAGCAGACAAACACAATGACCAATATCTCTGTGCCCACAGTTACTGTGGATGATGGAATGCAATCCATCCATCCCTGCTAGAACAAAGATAAATACAGAAGACTTCTTCCACCTACTTCTGGAAAAGTGAACTCCACATTCCACAGAAACTGTGACAGAAAGTGTCATTCTGATGACTGTAACACATAAGAAAGCCCAATTCTATCTTCCAGACCACGAGCAGTAAACTGTTAGCATCTATCACCATCTGGGCTTATCCACTCAGAAGGCAGAGAAAGTGGTCAGAGATCACATTAAGAGTGTAGAGTACACATCAAAAGGAAATCTTTCACAGAGCCTAGAATTATCATGACAGATTCACCTTCCCAGCTTCTGCTAAGACTGCTGCTAATGTCTCTGTTTCACCATCCCCCTCCAGCCTGTGAAGATGATGGCAGAGGCCATGTTGTTGGTGGGAGGTGGCAGGGTGTCCAATCACTAACAATACCAGGTATAGCATTATGCTTCTAGCACACTCTTCATAATCACTGACACATGGATCTTCATGGACAACTGACCGACCTTCAAAGCATTATCATTCAATTCTCAAACAGATTGGTCCTTAGGCTCTTTCTCAAACATTCTTTCTCATGCTGACCTTTTACGGTTACCGCCTTTCACACCTGGAAAATGATTCAACCAATGAGCTTGCTACTTTTCCCTCAGAGCTCTGACTCATCAGCAGGCCAAGATTTTCTTGATAAAAGCACATTTTAGAATTTAAATAAAATCATCAGGGTTCACATTATTTAGACTTCCATGTTAAGAAACTTGGAAAACTGAATATTTGACCAAATTCTATGCACACCTTGCTCTTGCTGTAGTACCCAAAAGAGAACAGAGATCCACTGAATATTTCTTTCCAAAGGCTTACTTACAATGTTATTGTTTGAAATTTGTTTTGGTGCTGAATAACATAATCAAAATATTCCCAAAGCCTGAACTTCTAAAAAAAACCAGGTTCAAAGCAAGTGAAGCAGGTGTTAGATGCTTTTCAAAATCTTGATCATACTTAGGACCCAACAATCAGCTGCTATTATTTTCAAGGTATTATTGAATCTGAAAAAAACATTTTTTTTTTTATTGAATCTAACACAAGGTGCTGAAAAAGCTAAAAATCATTAGAGGATTTTATTTGTGCACTTGTTTTTCAAATAAAAATTAGACTGAAACTAGGAACACAAACACGACTGGATGCTACATATAAATCCACACACGCACACAGGGGTTTTACTCTTGACAGCATCATTTACCTTCTGCCCTTCTCACAAAGCTTCTCGATTTCAGCTTTCAGATCCTGCTCCTTCTGCAAAAACTCCTTCTTTTCTTTCTCTATCTTCTTCTTTGTTTCTTCTCGCTTTATTGTTACATCCTGGATAGCTTTTAGTATCTCCTGAGTCCCCCATAATTACAGTCACACACAAATAAAGAAGGAAATGAATTAGTTCTTTTGGTCTGAAGGTTATTTTCAACGAACACAAATTAATACATGGACTCTGGTAAATTCAAGCTGAATTGAAGGAATCGGGTTGATGCGTAGCTCTGAAAGCCAGTATTTAGATGTAAGAGAGAAAGTTACAATAAAGCAGATTTCAATTCAGCAGGAGCAAAAATTTCTAACAATCACAACTGTTCAAAATGGAATTTACTGCCTTGAGAAGCAACAACCCCTCCATTACCCATGTTCAGATAAAGGCCAAATGAACACCTGCTAAGAATGCTGAGAAAGGCATTCTTATACGGGGTGGGAATTCATTATGTCCTACAAAAATGGTCCTGTTTTGTTTTGTTAAGGTTCTGCTTTCTTATGTGTGAGGAGTTTTTTGGTTCCTCTTGTACTTTAACAAAAATATATGTCTTTGCAGTAAGAAGTGGAATAGTAAAAAAGTGATAGTTAAGTCACTCCTTAATCCATGCCAATTCCACCCATAATTAATATGTTCACTGTTTCGTAGAACTGCTTTCACATCTTTATTCTCACACAAACACACATATACTTAAATATGTAGTTCTTTGCTTTTGTGTTTCTTCCAAATGAGATGATTTTTTTTTTTTAAGATTGTTATTTATTTACTTGTCAGAGAAAGAGACAGAGAGAGAACACAAGCAGGAGGAGCGGCAGGCAAAGGGAGTAGCAGACTCCCCATGCAGGACTTGATCCCAAGACCCCGGGACCACAATCTAAGCCAAAGGCAGACACTTAACCAACTGAGCCACCCAGGCTCAGTCAATCATGAGATGATTTTATACACATTATTTTGCATCCTGCTTTTTTTCACTTGATGTGAGCATACTGTCAATACAGATTTAACTGGGGACACTTGCGTGGTTCAGTTGGTTAAACATGTGATTGGTTTCGGCTCGGGTCATGATCTCAGGGCTGCGGGATTGAGCCCCGTCAGGCTCCGTGCTCAGTGCAGATGTGCCTGGGATTCTCTCCCTTCTCTCTCTACCACGCCCCCACTCAAGTGTACTCTCTTTTTCTCAAATAAATAATCTTAAAAAGTAAAGTAAAGGGACGCCTGGGTGGCTCAGTTGGTTAAGCAGCTGCCTTTGGCTCGGGTCATGATCCCAGCGTCCTGGGATCGAGTCCCACATCGGGCTCCTTGCTCGTCAGGGAGCCTGCTTCTCCCTCTGCCTCTGCCTGCCATTCTGTCTGCCTGTGCTCGCTCTCTCTCCCTCTCTCTCTCTGACAAATAAATAAATAAAATCTTTAAAAAAAAAAAAAAAAAAAGTAAAGTAAAATAAATATATAGATTTAACTTAAAAATAGCAGTATATGACATAACATGTATATGTATATATATCCAATTTATCTAACCATTCTATGTAAGGAGTCCGACAAGTTGACTCCAGTTTTCTCTAACTACACAAAATACTGCAATAAATACACTGTGTATCTACATTTTCATATATAAACTTTTATTTCTGTAGAAAAGACTTAATGAAATGATTGCTAGGTCATTGTATATTTTAAGTCTTAACTGACAATTCTCAGTAACTTTTGCAAAAACGCTGTAACAATTCATATACAAATGTCTGGAAAGGGTTCATTTTTCCTCACTCTTGATAACCTATTTCATTTTTGCCAATCTTCTGAGGGGAGAGAGAAGAATGGTATCTAATCATTTTAAGAAACATTCTCCTAACTCCCATTCTCTACTGTTTGTGCAGTCGGCCTCCTCCAACTAAAATAAGCATTCAGTGCAGAGACTATGTTCCCTTTACTGCTAAATTTACAGAGACTGGATCAGGAACTCTGAAAATATTTGCTAAATGAATGAATGAATGAATTCCAGTGAGTCTGAGGCTGAGCTTTTTATATATTATCCACTTGCTTTTCTTCTTCTGTATACTACCGTTTATAATTGTTTTAAAGATTTTATTTATGTATTTGAGAGAGAGAGTGCGCACAAGCGCATGAGCAGAGAGCCCAACTCAGGGCTTGATCCCAGGACCCTGAGATCTTGACCTGAGCTGAAGGCAGATGCTTTACTGGCTAGGCCACCAAGGTGCCCCACCATTAATAACTGTTGTAGGCAAAATAATAACACCTTCCCCCAAAATATGTCCATGTTCTAATCTAACCTAATCCCTGGGACCTGTGACTATGTTTCTTTCCACGGGAAAAGGGACTGTGCAGATCTGACTAAGGTAAAGACCCGGATGCAGGGAGACAGTCCTGGATCATCTGGGTAGGCACAATATAATCACACAGGTCTTTCAAGGTGGAGAACCTTTCTCAATTGTGATCTGAGGAAGTTGTGACTGGGGAGGAGTGGTCAGGCATGCAAATTTGCTGAACCTGAAGATGGAGAAGGGGTCCACAAGTCAAGGAATACAAGCAGCCTCTAGAAGCTGGAAATGTAGGGAGAGGTATTCTCCTCCAGAGTCCCCAGAAAGTGATGCAACCCTGCCAATACTTGGATGTTAGCCCAGTGACTTGTTGGACTTCTGACCTATAGGACTGTGAGATAATAAATTTGTGTTGTGTTCAGGTGGCAAATTGATGGTAATTTGTTACAGGAAAAACAGGACACTATACAATAACCCTTCCTGAGTTTTTTCTAGAGTACTTGACTTCTACCATGAACTTGTAGGAGACTCAGAACACAGATATGGATATTAAACCCTTTATCAGATGTGCTACAAATACTTTCCCAATCTACCACTGATCTTCTGATGTTTTTTGTATCATCTGCCATATCAGAAGTTTTAAAGTATACATAATTAAATCAATTCATTTTTCTATGGCTTCTGGGTTTTTTACCTGGCTTAAAGTGACCTCTTGCAAGCCAAGGTTTTATAAACATTCTCCTAAATTTCCTTCTAATTTACACTTTTTCCAGTTTTCATAAGTAGATTTTTAAATCTATTAGAATTATGTTTTGGGTTTTATTTTTAAGATTTTATTTATTTATTTGACAAATAGAGACAGTGAGAGAGGGAACACAAGCAGGGGGAGGTGGAGAGGGAGAAGCAGGCTTCCCGCTGAGCAGGGAGCCTGACGTGGGGCTCCATCCCAGGACTCTGAGATCATAGACCTGAGCTGAAGGCAGGCGCTTACAACTGAGTTACCAGGTGCCCCTAGAATTATTTTTTTAATATAACGTAAGAGTCTAATTACATGGTTTTCCAGGTAACAAATGTCAACAAAATATATTAATTAACTTCTGTCTCTAAACTAAAATAGAAGTGAGAGTTTGGGGGCTCCTGGGTGGCTCAGTCAGCTGAGTGTCCAACTCTTGGTTTCAGCTCTGGTCACGACCTCAGAGTCGTAGGATCAAGTGTCTCATTGGGCTCTGTGCTCAATGGGGAGTCTGCCTGAGATTCTCTCCCTATGCCCCTCCAATGGCTCAAGGACATGCACACTCTCTCTGTCAAATAAATAAAATCAAAACAAAAAACTGAGATTTTGAACAAGATACCCTCAAAGCTTCCTTTTATCCTTAAAATTCTAACACAACCATTAAAAAGATAAACATTGCTCTTCCACCAATTCAGAAACAAAATTACAGCCTGATTAGGGAGTGTAGCCATACTTATTGAGATTTAACATAAGCAGGGTACCTGGTGATTCTTCATTTCTTCTTCTCTCCTTTGCTGGAGCTGCTTTAATTGCACTTGGAGCTGATTCTCCACTTGCCTCTGCTTGTCCAGGACCTCCTGGTAACGCTCCTTCAACAGTGTTCTCTCTGTCATCATTTTGTCCTATGTGTAACAAGAGAAGAAAAGTTTAATTCCCAAGTTTAACTGCAAAAAACACCAGCTGCCTGTTTGAGGCACTGTGCAGAGCTCTAGGCTGCAGGGTCCAATATTCTAACTACTAGCCATGAGTAGCTATATAAACTTCAATTAATTAAAGTAAGAACATTTTAAAATACAGCCCCTCAGTCACCTAGCCACATTTCCAAGTACTCAGTATTTAGTCCCAAGAACAAATGGCTACCACACTGGACAACACAGATAGAGGACATTTCCATCACTACAGGAAACCCTGTTGCACAGCACGGCTCGGGGGAAGGGGGTGGCAAGGAATGGCCTGTGGGCCAAATCCAGCCATTGTCTGAATTTTTTTCTTAAGATTTATTTATTCATTTCAGGGAGGGGGGGAAGAGAGAGCACGCGAACTTGCGTGCACAAGCAGGTGGAGGGGCCGAGGGAGAGGAAGAAAAGCAGACTCCGTGCTGAGCTCGGATCCCACAACCCTGAGATCATGACCAGAGCCAAAATCAAGAGTTGGAAGCTCAACCAACTGAGCTACCCAGTGCCCCTATAAATAAATTTTATAGGAAAATAGACATTCCCAATGGATTATGGGCTGCTTTTATCCTACAATGAATGGAATGGTTGCAACAGAACCCACAGAGCCCCAAAGCCTAAGACATTTACCCTCTGACCTTTTACAGAAAAAATTTGCCAATCACTGCTCTAGGGAATAAGAAGAAGGAAGCATTTTATCAGAACAAGAAGAAATGAGTAGGTAAAAACAAAAATACAAAAAACAGATCACCTATTCAAAACTGCATCCAGAAAAGAGGATTCCTTACTGGCCATTAGTGCTGAAAATGGACAGATCCACTAAAGAGGTCTGGGGAACATGATATTCAGACTGGACAAATCAGCAAGCTCTCATACATGAGCACAAGAGTAGAAAAAAGGTTTCTGAGGATCACAGTTCAGCTCTGCCTCCCCATATCCGTAAATCAAGAAAAGTGATAGTTATGTTTCAAAGGGATGCTAAGAGACGGTCAATTTAAAACACACTTAGTATAAGGCAGCCCATGTCAAATTTAAACAAAGAGCATTCAACTGAACTTATTCATTAAAAGATTAACTATTTTCAAAGAAAAAACAGGTTTTAGAGGCAAACAAAGGAAAACTTATTACATTATGATAATAAAAACAAAGTTTCAAGATAGGACTTTAGCGGAGCACCTGGGTAATGTAGTCGGTTAAGTGTCCGACTCTTGGTTTCAGCTCAGGTCACGGTCTCAGGATTGTGAGATCCAGCCCTGCATAGGGCTCTGTTCTCAGCACAGAGCCTGCTTGGGATTCTCTCTCCCTCTCACTCTGCCCCTCCTCCTTGTGCTCCCTATCTAAAATAGATAAATAAATCTTTTTAAAAAAAAAGGGATTTTAGCTCTGCGATAAACTAGTCCTTAGTCCAGGTGCTGAAATGTGACTAGGGCTCCCAGAGACTCTCCAGTCTCATGTCTTTTTTTTTTTTTTTTAAGATTTTATTTATTTATTTGACAGACAGAGATCACAAGTAGGCAGAGAGGCAGGCAGAGAGAGAGAAGGGGAAGGGAAGCAGGCTCCCTGCTGAGCAGAGAGCCCGATGCGGGGCTTGATCCCCGCACCCTGGGATCATGACCTGAGCCGAAGGCAGAGGCTTAAACCACTGAGCCACCCAGCACCCTCAGGCTCACATCTTTATAGGGATTCTGAACCTGGGATCTATGGATCGCCCTCAAGGGTCTCTAAACTCTTTGAAATAGGGGAATGTGGTGGGGAGGATAAATTTTTCTGAGAGGAGAATTAAGTTTTCAAAAGATTCCAAAGGAGGACTTTAAACCAAGCAAAAGATTAAGAACCAATAAATGCAACTAGTAGGTAAGAGGAATATTTTCTTTCTTCAGCACAGCTCTTTCCCTTTATTTCCTTGTGGTACCTTCTCCGCCCACAATGCTTCTTTAGAGCAACAGAGGCCAGGGGAAAAAACCACCAGTCTCGTGGAAAGAAGTCTCAAGGTACACACTGTTAGTACATACAAAAACATAACTGAAAGGCTATAGAGTAAACTACTTCATCCATTATCATTTCATCTTAACAAGCCAAAGTTACTTGGTTTAATCAGTGTCTAATCAGTTCCAAGGACCAGAAGTTATAATTTCAAATGCAGCCAGTGGGAAATTACCATAAATGCACAAAAAAGAAAACAAAACAGGAGCCAGATTTCTTGCATTGCTACCAAGCTTAACACCTGGCCTAGTTCCACTGACTTGTTAAAAGCATGTGGGCCCAAGTGTATGTTAACTAACTAGAATTTAAAGGAAAACTTGAAAAAATAAAATAATATAAAATAAAACAAAATAAAGGCATGTAGGCCATCCCGCTACCCAAAAGAAAACAGCCACACAAAACATAACCCTGGGCCTCTTCTGGCCCAATCACTTGGTAGTTTCCATTCCTGCTTCAAACTGATGCTAAAACTTATTTATAACTTAGTTGCCCCTTGGATTGCTATAGTCATCAGAAGCCCACCATACAATTGTGGGGACAAAATAAATACTCTATGTGAAGTGCTTAGAGTAAGTATTCAAGAAAAGGTGAATCCCCACCCCGCCCCCTTCCCTGGGACTTCTCTTCTGGCTTGGTTTTCACCCAGCACATCTCCACCAGCTCGCTTATCTCTAGGATCTTTTTACCTGCTGTTAGGAGTAACTCCAAGTTGCTACCCTGTATTTAAAAAACTTTATTTACTTCATCTTGCTAATATACTCCCATAACTTCCTTCCTTCCATCTGCCCCTCAATTTCTTCAACTTGAACAAATACCTACTTTCTTATCTGGTTGCTGTAAGCACTTTCTCTCTTTTTTTTTTTTTTTTCACTCAGTTAACACATATTACCCTAAAAACCTTTCCTGATGCTAGGGTACCTTTCCCAGCATCATCCTTCCTCTTGAAAAATACACACTTTGATATCCATATTCTTTTTTTTTTTTTTTTTTAAGATTTTATTTATTTAGGGGCACCTGGGTGGCTCAGTTGGTTAAGCAGCTGCCTTCGGCTCAGGTCTTGATTCCAGGGTCCTGGGATCAAGTCCCACATTGGGCTCCTTGCTCGGCAGGGAGTTTGCTTCTCTTGCTGCCTCTCTGCCTGCTTGTGCGTACTCTCTCTCTCTCTCTGGCAAATAAATTTTTTAAAAAATCTTAAGATTTTATTTATTTATTTGACAGAGAGAGAGATCACAAGTAGGCAGAGAGGCAGGCAGAGAGAGAGGGGGGAAGCAGGCTCCCGGCTGAGCAGAGAGCCCAACGCAGGGCTCGATCCCAGGACCCTGAGACTGTGCCCTGAGCCAAAGGCAGAGGTTTAACTCACTGAGCCACCCAGGCGCCCCTGGTATCCATACTCTTGAGGGTGGAAGTTTCTACCACAAAATACCAGAGATAGATCAGAGACCATTTTAACAAAGATAAATGTGCAGCTTTCTAGGTTTTAAAAACCAATTACTAGGAATAAAAGGGAAGATACGACTCAACGGTACACCAGAAAAAGACCTGATGGGAGTTTGGCTGAAAGCTCAAAATGCTGAGCAGACTGCCACAGTTAGCCAAGGGAGACTTGAGAAATAGTGTCTGGCAGGATAGACAGAAGGAGAACCCCACTGTGTTGCAACTTCATTATTCTGTATTTGGATTATTGTATTTAGTTCTCAGGATCACATTTTCAAAGCAACATTGATAAGATGGAATGTGTCCAGGTGGAAAAGTCACCAGGGCAAGGGAAGGCTGGAAAATATATTCGATGAAGAAAAGAAGAATGTTAAAAACGTCTGGGAATGTTTTTTCTGGAAAGATTCATCCTTGAGGAGTAAGAGGAAGAGGGATAAACAAACTTCAAGGATACGCAGGGCCAACAAGTAAAGGAAGATTTGGATTTAGTCTACACAGCTCAGGAGAGCATTCTAAGTATGACAGGTGCTATCCTCACCTCAGAACAAGATGCAACAATAAGAGCTCTTTGTCAAATACAATAGGTTGCTTTACGAGTAGTAAGCTTCCCATCTCTGGGTGTGATCAAGTAGAAAGAAGTTAGCTGACCATCTGTTAGGGATTTGAAAAGGAGATTCCTGCACCTTTTCCAGCTGAGATGGTATGACTCTAGATAGTCTGAGTGAATGATCTTGTATATTCACTGTGACAGTTTAAGTACTCACCAGATTCTTTTCAATATCTTGATCCGTGTTTACCTCTGAATCGGCCGTCTTAAAGTCAGTCTACAAAGAAAGAAGCAATTATATTCAGGATTGTTCAGAGACGTTTTAAAAGGCAGAACTGCTCTTTAGTAATTTTACCTAGAAATCTGTCACAAGTAACTAAGCAGCTAAATTTTGTTTTCCCTTAGTGGCTTCTTAACAAGGGAAGAACTCTAGGTCTAGCAAATAGGAGCTGGCATGTATATTGCATGGAACATTTATCCCACAAAAGAACCTGAATGAGACCCAAGAGCTGACAAGAGAGACAGCCTCAAGTGTGAAATAAGAATTTCGCCCCCTACTGCCTACTGTGCCCATCTTTCCTCCTATAACAAAGCACACCAAGCACTAGGAGGCAGGATCCACTGTACTTCTTAAGAGGTAGGTCAGAGAATTAACAAGGATTCCTCCTGCAAGGACAAAGATGGGAAATATGAATGCTAATGACCTACACTCATCCATTAGTCGGTGAAAGAGATTATACGTAGGTCATAAAGTTTCTCAGCGCCACGATAGGACCCTGGCTCCTGGCTTTATTATTTATTGAACACCAGAAGGATGACATCACACAGCACCGCACGAAAATCGTACGATAGTCGCCAATAAAAAAAACGGGACAGAGTAGTTCTCCACCACCTACGAAGAAAAACGTCTCCTACCCTCGATAAATATAGAAATACATCAATAGCCCAAATTCCACGTTAGTAGTAGAAACTTGATACTTGACCTGTACAGCAATGTTCTGAGAAAGCTTCAGGGCAGAGCTATCCTGATCATCCTCATCCACTCTGACTCCTTCAACCCCATTTGCTGGAGGCACCACAGGTCGGAAATCCAAGCCTGTGTCCCTGCTACCTTCCTTTAGGATGGAGGCTGGTGGGGATTTCTCTTCAGAACAATTCCTGGAGGCAAGCTGCTTTGTATGGCCCCCTGCCTTAAGAGACCGAGTGACAGGATGGAGGCTCTCCCGGAGGCATGTGTCCCCCTCCTCTCCTGCTGTGTCGGCCACGTCCTTCAAATCAGACTGAGACCCACCGCCAGAAAGACAAAGGGCTGCGGCTAGCAAGTTTCCTCCTAAAACCGCCCGGTGCGCTGCTGAAGTGTCACCTGCTGATGAACCAGGACTCTGCTCTGGGTGTTCCAAACGGACATTTCTGTTACTCTCCTTGGTTATCGTTTGGCTACTTACACTCGACAGAGGCGAGTTCTTGTGCTTCTGTGCAGGGTCTTTGAGGCTATCAAAAACACAAGATAAAAAGTTTCACTCTTCACCCAATCTTAAGGAAGCTTAAAGACATAATATCTTTAACGTAACGACTAGAAGAACAAAACCAGACTACATGAGCCCCTCAAATTATCAGAATGACGTGGAACTTGGTCTTTGTCCAGCGACTCTGACCCATATGCGGGGAGTAGAGCCTGATGGTTAGAAGCCGGGTGCTGGAGACAGACAGTTCCTGTCGGGTGACCGTAAATAAACATAATAAATGACCCCGAAGAGCCTCAGATTTGTGAGGCCCAATCTGAATACTTTTGGGGAATGTCACTGAAACAGCCTACTACTCATTAAGAGTTTTTCATTTAGTAAGCTGTACTGACTTGGTTACACGTCATGTTCTAATAAAAAAATATTAATTTAGAAAAAATGTTTTTATTCCACTCTCACGTTTCATAAAAATAATTTTCATTCAAATCCCTCACACAGATCTTTGGCCAGAACCACCTTTCGGGTTCCTTGACAGCTTCCCAGAGCACAGGATCCTCACTTGAGGTTGTCTGAGGTACAGACACCAAATCCAAAACTGAAGCTGTCAGTGGGACCTTTATCCCGGACAAATACATGCACACGGAGAAACACTGGGAAAGCCGTTCTGTCGTTTGTCATGGCCAGTTACGTATTGCTTTTTTTGAAGAGATCTTTAAAACCAATATACAGTGACATCTAACATTCACAACAATGAACCTGCCAACCAGGAATAATGACTGCATCTGTGTGAAATTTCTTTGCCCCCTTTAAAAAAAAAAAAACAAACAAAAAAACAGATTATGTCAACTGATGTCCTTAAGTACCCCAAGCCAGCACTGACTGAGGTTTTAGGTGACGGTGCCTTCCTGTCTTCAACAACACATGTTGTTCAAAATAAAAGAACCAACAGTGTCTTTGGGGTACGAAAACCTTCATGAAGACCTCTAGCTGACTCCTTCCTAAGAGTTACCTGGGGAAGTGGGGGAAACACTTAGACTATTAATTTGGGCATATACAGTGCAGTCCTTGGGTGCAAATCCTGCTCCGCTATTTACCAGTTGTCTGACTCTCGTTAAGTTACTTCACCTCATTCGTCAAACTGAAACATGACCCACCTAATAGGGTTATTGGGAGGATGACGTGAAATCGGGCATCTGAAGTATTTAGTACAGGGCTTGGCACAGTACATATTCAATCAACCCTAGGTGCCATCACTATTCCTAGGAGTATGTGGATGATTCTACTTATAAAATGAAGATCCAGGATTATGGTTAGGCTTACTCAACATTTTCCCCCATTACCCATTAGCCAACAAATCTCTAATTTAAACCGGTATTTATGAGGTGCTACCGAGTCAGACAAGCCTGGGTTCAAACCCTGACTCCAGTGTAGCTCGGCAACCCTGAGGCAAGTGTGTCTCAATCTCCTCACCTGTAAATGGGAATAACATTAGCACCTCCCTCCTAGGGCTGTTATGAGGATTAAATGTGTTAATACATATTCAACTGTTGGTACAATATGATCTATTATAAGGGGTCCCAGGTGCTCTAGAAAAGAGTTGAGGAGGAATATAGAGTTGACTTAGCACAACACTGTACATAACTATGCATTAAGGACTGTACAATGCAAAGCTGGGAAACCGTAATTCAGCCCTCAAGAGTGTAGACAGGAGGCAAAATATCTACGTAAAGCAGGAAGCCATAGGAACAAAGCTATCTGTAGATAATACAGATACAAGTATATCTGTGGGTATGTATGAATATACACGTGCTTTACACATATATATATGCATACACATCTGTATCTCTACGTAACACAGAACACATACAAATACGCAAGTATAATATATAGTATCATTATAATATATGTAATCATAACATAAATATACAAGCATAATATGCAGATATAGACACAGATATTATGTTATAAATATACAATTGAACATACAGTAAAGGGTGGGGAAATACTAGCATTTTCAGAAGAGTTTCACCCCCTGTATTCTACTGACACACTTACCATGCCTGCTGAGTGCCAGATGCTCTGTTAGGTACCATAAATACACACAGGGATCAGACAGTCCCCACCTTTAAAAAGCTTACTCTGGGCCAGGGCCATTAGAGCCAAAAAGAGGAAAACTCCACTCCGTTTCCGTAAGAAGCCATCCCACAAAAGCCCTTCACCCGAATGAAATCTTCCCAGTCAAGGATGCATACGTTACCTTAGACCATCTGGGAGACCTTCGTCTGATTTGGAAGCACATAAACTAGAGGAGGATTCTGGAGGATTGGGGGCACTGGACACCACACCAGCTACCTCAGACGCCGCCGCCATCATGCTCTGTACATTCAGAAACAAATTACAGGCTGCATGTTTCCAATTTTTAAAACGAGCCTATCTTTCCCCATTGGAAGGTCCATACCAGAGTTGTTCCAGGAAAGAAACACAAAGAAAAAGCTGGGTCCCAAGAGAAAATACTAAGAGTTTTTCTTAGTAGCAGGGTATTAAAAGAGCCACTGGGCACAAGAGGCCCCAGTGGACACGGATCCTCAAAAATCACCAGCTTTATATAAATCTCTAGGAGTCTGTGCAAAGCTTTTCCGCTTTTGGCAGAGATGCAGTCATTTAAAACAGACTACAGTGTTTGAGAATTGTCCAAACGGTCCACATGCCTTCTTTACCTAGTATTATTTACAAAGAATGCATTTGGGCCCTAATAATCAACCACAGCATACATTTTAAATCATTACAATCATCCTCTGTTCATTTAAGTAAAGTTGTTTGGAGGTGCTCATGTGTGAGAAAAGAGCAATGCGATGTTGGGCAATCAGAGCATCTTCTAGCGTCAGTGTGCTCCCCACACACGGGAAATGTTTGAGAGCCACTGATGGAGAAAAATACAGACTCTTCAGAGTTACTACAGGAATGCAAAAGAGTACAGGAATCTTGGGTACTCCTCCAAGAAACAGAAAGGCTGAGAAACAGGGTAATCCAAGTCAGGGGATGGGGATGGAGGCCTTTCCTGGATCAGGAGGTCATCCTTTGTGTAGCAGGACAAACTCACAGCCCTCTACCGTGAAGACAAAGGGGGAAAAAAATGGGGGGGGGGGTGGAAGTGTTAGTTTAAATTCTTGTTTTTATTTTAATAGCATCACAGGTATTTACATCGCCCCCAACTCCGCCCGGAACCTTCAAGCATGGGCAAGAATGGAGACTGGGCGCTGTCAACACTTCAGTCACAGGCCGGTGACCCGCTGTGCCTCAGTTTCCCCCATTATACAAAGCTCCTAGGAGGAAATGGGCCCCAATCGCCATTACTGCTCCCTCGGGTGCAAACATCCTGCCCCGACAGAGCCCAGGGTCGGGGGTCCTCGGTGCCCAAGGCATGGGTCCTACGTGCGACTCTGCCGCTACAGCCCAAAGGGGAGCGGGGCAGGTACGTCGGGCTGCAGGCTGCGGCGCGGGGTAAGAAGTCGAACGTGTCAAGGGAATCCCTGCGGCGACCGCCAGCGAGGTGGCGACGCCGGGAGCGACGGGTGCTCGGGGGGGAAACGGGGCACGGCCGCGAAGGGGACAATGGGGGAAGCAGCGCCGGGCGGCCACGGCCGCCTCAACCGGGGACCGCTAAGTCCGCCGCCTCCTCCGGCCGGGCCCCCCCATCCCCCTCTATCGCGCTCCCCACCCCCGCCCCACCGCGTCGCCGGCGCCGTCCCGTTCCTAGGCCGGGACCCCTGCCCCGTCCGCACGGGCCCCCTCCACGCCCCCCGCCTCGACGACCCCCCTCCGCCCCTGCCCTGGCCCCCGGCGTCGCAGCCCCCTCCCCGCGCGCCCGCCCCGCACACACCTCCCGCGCCGCGCCCCCGGGAGGCAGTGGGGGAGGGACGGGACGCACCTGAGCGGGCGGAGCGGGGGGAGGGGGCGGCCGAGCCTCGGGGGGAGGGGTCGAGCGCCGGCCCGCGCACCGCACCTCCCACTTCCGGCGGCGCGAGCGGAGCGGGCGAGGCTCGGTCGGGAGAGGAGCGGCCTCGGCGGCACTGCGCCGCCCCCGACGGCGCCCTCTGGCGGCCAGAGCCGGCACCGCGGAGGAGCCGCGGACTCCGCGGAAGCCCCCTAACGTACAAGTGGACCCTCCCGGGCACGCGGGGAGGGAGAGAGAGGCGACGGCGAGAAGGAAGGAGACCCGGCGGAGGGAGGAGCTCCTCTGGGAAGGTCCCAGGGAGAGTCGGGGCCATGGCGATCAGAGAGAGAAGAGGAACGAGGTGTTTTTAAAAAGGTCGCAACCGAGACACCCTTTCCACAGGACGCCATGAAGGGCAAGACCGTCCCTCCGGACAGGGCCCCCGCTGAAGACACCCCGACAACTCGGGGCGGTGGGGCCAGGCGAGCGGAGCCCAGCACGCCCGCACGCTCCCCTCCCGGCGGAGGATGCTCGGAGCGGGAGGCCCCCTAGCGCCGGTTGCTCCGGGCCGCTGGGCCGGGCCGGGGCCCCGCTGCTGATTGGCTGCGCCCCCGGGCGGAAGTGATGCTACTGTCACTGGCTCCCCGGACTCCCGGGAAGCCGCGAGTTTCCGCAGGGAGGCGGCGGCAGCAGCTGCGGCCGGGCCGGTGAGTTGGGAACTCGGTGGGGGCGGGGCAGGGGAAGTCCGAGTGGCCCAGAGCCGGGGGGGCACCGGCCCCTGAGGACCAGGGGGCCGCATCGAGGGCGCCCTCAGCCCCGGCGTCGGGGAGCCCTGGGAGACGGGACACCAGGGTCGCGGATCCCAGGGTAGTAGGGGTCCCTTTGAGGGGAGGGTCACAGTGCACGGGCCAGTCGGGGCCGGAGAGAAGGAAATCAATGAAACTGACTCGGGACTCAACCTGGTTTCTAGGAACCGGGTGGAGAGGCTGCGAGGAGGTCAGTCTCTTGGGACGGTCTCTTTCCAGGACTCAGGGCTGCCCATATTCTTTCTTTTTTTCCCTTGGCACCTGAGAGCTGTTAAGAGACGCAAAGCAGTTGGGTGAGGTTGTGATCTGCTTCCAGGGACTATTTAAGGTTCCTTTCCCAGAAACCTGGGGTGGGAGTGGGAGACGGTCCTGCTCTGCCAATAGAGAGGAGGAAGTGGTGGTCAGGGTTCTCTTCTCTTCCGGAAATGTATGGGATCTAGGGGACTTGGAGGGGCCTGCCTAGGTGGGGCACTATCTGGCTATTTGGCAAGATGTTGTTTTACTTAGTAAGGTTTGGGAAAGGCATCTGAGTGTGTTGGGACAGTGGAGGCTGCTGGAGGGCCGCGAGGAATTTGAGAGGGAATGCGCCTGGGAATGCGAAGGAGACACGGAATGCAGCTTTTTGGAGGGAAAAGTCAGGTGGCCTAAGTTCTCTTCTCCCTTTCCAAAGAGATTTCAGTAAAATACCCATTCTTCTGTCACGTTTTGGGTTGGATCCCTTTGGGCGCGTGTGGGTAGGAAGCCCTGCCTCGGGGTGATACCAGCACAGAGCAGATGACTCCAAAGGAACCCAGTCGCCAATAGGTACACACAGGTTCTGCTGCCCCCCCTCACCTGTCCCTGGCCCCACCGTTGCCCCCTGGTTCTAAATGTGGCCTTTCTGAAATCAAACCATGGCTGGCGATCCCAAGTTTGGAGCATAAGCCCTCACTTACAGGCCACCCAGCCAAGTTCGTGCTGAAGGATGGCCATGTTTAGTGCTACTTTCCAACTGTCTGATCATTTCTCCTTTCCTGGTTGCCCACATGCTTTTTAGGCCTGTTCAGTTTTGTTTGCATTCTCGGGTTTTCACCATTTCCTCTGCTTCCTACCTCTTACTGCCCCTGGCATCCATCAGAGGTACAGAAATCAGGACGTTAGCTACCACCTCGTCTTCTAGGAAATAGTACTCTCTGCTTCTCTAGGAGGGTGTCTTGGCAACAGTTCAAGGCCTCTTCTGGACCTCTGGGGAACAAAGAAAAGAGGGTGGCATGATGGTTAGGATAAGAAGTGGGGTTTCTGTGCCAGTCTGCAACCCACTTGAGATCCCTGGAAATGACATTTGATCATTGGCCATTTCCCTTGGTCACAGGTCATGGCTAGCCTCTGCTGGCTCCACTGAATTTGGAATGACACCATTTCTTCTTTGCTTGGGGCCCACAGGTCTGCAGTCTGTGCTCAGAACCGCCACTCCACAAGACAAATGCCTTGTCTCCATTTGCACAAAATGAGTGTGAGGTGGTTAGCCAAACCAGGAGCTCAACCTCGCACAGAGCCCAGGTAGGACTGGGGCACCCGCGTGGTGAGTCAGCCCTGAGGACAACTGGACTGAGATGTCAGCTGGGGGGAAGATTTATGTCCCCTCGAAATAAGGGAGGAAGAACAGTCATGATTTTGCCAGTCACCTACGGGAGTGATACGACTTTTGAGCTCTTTTCAGAGTCGCAGTGGCAAAGAGCAGTGTGGTGCCTGTTAGCAGTTGGACGTCCTCCCTGATTATCTGGTGAGATGGCATTGCCATCCTGCCGCCTCGCCGGTATCTGCTGGGGTTGTACCTGCTCATACCCCACACCCCGCCCGTCGCTCTGGAATAAATGTTAATGAAAAGAGAGGATCCAGTGTTTACAAACGTAAACGGAGTGGATTGGGGGGTTGTAGGCTGGTTGTCGGTGACCTACAGGGATGGCTTGGTCTCCTTATAGATTCCCCACAGGGGTCCCTGATTTCCTTTCTGTTTGTCTGCAGCCTGCTGCTCTGATGCCGAAGGGGAGGCGGAAAGTGCCACACTTGGATGCCCCCCTGGGCCTATCCACCTGCCTCTGGCTGGAGTTGGCCGGGCTCTTCTTGCTGGTTCCCTGGGTCATGGGCCTGGCAGGGATCGATGGGCCCGGAGCCCACGGTCCAGGGGGGCTAAGCTGGGCCGTGCACCTGGACAGCCTGGAAGGCGGCGGTCCAGAAGAGACTCTGGAGCAGCAGGCAGATGCCTTGGCCCAGGCAGCGGGGCTGCTGAATGCTGGGCGCATCGGGGAGCTGCGGGGGTACTACCTCCTCATCCAGCCGGCGGGGCAGCAGCAGGGGCAGCCGGCGGAGGCTGTGCGGCGGCAGGCGGAGGCCGTATTAGCCGGGCACGAGGCTGTGCGCTGGCACTCAGAGCAGAGGCTGCTCAAGCGGGCCAAGCGCAGCGTCCACTTCAACGACCCCAAGTACCCGCAGCAGTGGCACCTGGTGAGCCCGGCCCTGCCGCCTGCAGCCCTCAGGCGGAGAAATTGGGGTGCTCTGTTCTCTAGAGGGCCTTTGACCCTATTACTCTCCCATTGCCCCGTCCTTTGCCTGAGGACACGTTTCATTTCTGTTGGCTTCGGTGGCGTGTTTTGCTCTCGGGCTCCTCCTTCCATTTGCTGGCTTCTGGAGAGCCAGAAGTTGGGGTGTGGGTGCTGGGGCGAGGCTGCCCGGGCTCAGATCCAGCTCCTCCATTTACGTGGAGATTGTAACAGTGTGTACCTGGCGGAGTTCTGATTGGGAGAAGTGAATTAATATGTGTGTGCCTGATGCTTTGTAAACACTTGGTACCACGTTATGTTTTGTAGTGTTCATAGGATATACGTTATATGGCCGAATCGTATCCTCCAACGCTTGTCCTTGCCACCATTTCACTTTTAGCACCGGTGAAGGATGCCAGGCCTTCCTGGAGAGCGAGCCTGTGGCAAAGCCCTCCCTTGTCCCTCTGTCCCCACCCAGACCTCTCAGTCCACAACCGCTGTGCGGCTCTTTGGTGGTGGCCGGGAGGGAAGGAAAAAGGGACTGCGAGCTCTGACTCATCTGTCTGTGAGCTATGTCGTGTGTCACTAGGCTCCCAAGGCTCTGGAATAGTTCCTGAGCCTATGTTTCCCACAGAATAACAGGCGGAGCCCTGGCAGGGACATCAACGTGACAGGTGTATGGGAACGCAATGTCACGGGGCGAGGGGTGACTGTGGTGGTGGTGGATGACGGAGTGGAACATACCATCCAGGACATCGCACCCAACTACGTGAGTGGCCCTGGGACGCCCCCTCCGACGCCCACATCTTATCTCCTTCTTGTTACTGCCTCAGCCTGGCCCCCTTTCTTAGGGGTCCCCGGGCCACACAGAAGGGCCTGGGAGGTGGGATGGTGTTCTTCATCCTCCCCACTCCCCCAGCCAGCGTTCCAGTCTGGCAGTTAAGACCCGGGGAGAGAACTTGGGGTGGCACTTCCTGGTTCCGGCTGCTGCTCCCTGCCCTGGGGAGTAAGGAGTGGCCTCTGGAGGCAACTTGCCTCTCCCCAGAGTTCTGAGCACCTTCCTCCTCCAAAGCCTGCTCTTTAGGTAGCTCTAAATCTCTTATCCTGGGCTTCCCAAGCCGCAGGGCTGTCTCCTGGGCCCGTTTCTGTAACGGACAAGAGAGAAGTTTGCTGAGACCTGGGGCACTTCTCAGTTTTGCCCCATGTGTCCTGTTCTCACCTCTGCAGCCTGAGAGAGAGGGATGGGCCTGTTGTGCTGGCTGGGAGCCCCAAAGTCCCAGGTTCCCCCAGGAGATCTCCTCTCCCCCTGAGCGCCAGGACCCAACCCATTAAAACTTGTGAATGACCACGTGTCCCCTCCAATGTTACAGAGCCCTGAGGGCAGCTATGACCTCAACTCCAACGATCCTGACCCAATGCCACACCCAGACGCGGAGAATGGCAACCACCATGGCACGAGGTGTGCGGGAGAGATTGCCGCCGTGCCCAACAACAGCTTCTGTGCCGTCGGAGTGGCCTACGGGAGCCGCATAGCAGGTACCTTCCACACTAGCCTCGGTGGGCTTCACTCCCCGCCTGCTCCTCTCCCAAGGGCTGACCGTGTTGATCCCCCTTTCAACACACATGGAATCAGGCAAAGGATAAGTTTATGATAGATAGATCTGTAGGACGTATCAGGTCATTGATTTTTGTCAGTGTAGTGGTGTTTCAAACATGTCGTTAGCCGCAAACCCTATTATATAAAACATATCAAAGTGGGAATGGTCTTGAAGTGGGACGGAGGCCTCAAGCCCCAACCACTCACTCACTTGCCCCCTTTCTCTGATCGTGGTTATGTCCCATCAAATGACCCAGCTCACTGTAACAATAACTCCTTTTCCTTATCTAGATTATACTTGTATTTCCATAATTTCCCAAGTACCCTTTTAGTTGCCTCTCTTCCTTCATCCAGTCTGTCTGTGGAGACTCCCCTCCCATCTCCCAGCCCTTCTGGAGGTTGCTGTCTGCGCTCCCTCCTCTAAGGAGAGCTGAGCAGCCCTGGCCCCTACTGGAGCTTGTTCTAAGGCTCTTTCTGTTAGTCTTCCTACATCAAGAGGGAACGTACATCAAGGGGGAACGGGAAGAGCCTGAGTAGGGAAACTCTCCCCGACTGCTCATAAGTGCTTGGAACCTGCAGACTGAACGGATTGGCTGTATTCCCCCTTACTCTCCAGCAGAGGGCAGTAGCCCTCTCCATAAAGGAGCTCCTGAGTGAGCCAGAAACTTCCTGACCCCAGTCCCCTCTCAAAGCTCCAACTGTTGCTACCTGACCATCAGGATGTGACCCACCCCATTTTAGAGGGTAAAAGTAGGCATCTGTGGAGCAGTAATGGTCATAAGTACCATTTATTGGACACACTGTATGTGTCAAGCACTGCACCCGGGCTCTACAGGATTAAGGATGCAAATAAGGGAAACTTGACTGCCTACATTCTAGCCCAGACCTCGTTCCACCAGCCCCGATGATCCTTAGAATCCAAGATTCAGCATTAGTTAAACAAACAAACAAGCCCATTCTGGTACATACACAGGGTCTAAAAAAAGAGCGCTTAGCAGGGAAAGGAAGCCTCCCCGTGTGGCTCACCACCACCAGCTCCCCATCAGGGACCCACGTGGTCGGGGAGCTGATGCGGCCTTCACCGCCCAGGTATCCGGGTCCTGGACGGGCCCCTCACGGACAGCATGGAGGCTGTGGCGTTCAACACACACTACCAGATCAACGACATCTACAGCTGCAGGTACGGCCGGGCGGGGACGCGCAGCCCCCACAGCGGAGCAGCAGGTGCCTGCTGGGGTCCTCTCGCCGCCTTCAGGCCGGAAGTCCTCCACCCGCGTCTCCAAACCCCCGGCCCTGGGTTCTCCGTCGTAAGCCCCACGCCACCCCATCATCAGGGGCCCACACGAGGAGTGTCTGCCCCGTGTTTACCTGTTTCATGAGCTCCGAAGGGCTCCTTTCCCACCACAGCCCGGCAGAACACCCAGTGCCAGTTCCCGCCACCCTGCAGGCATAAATGCAACTGCAGCTTTGGGTTCTGGCAATGGGTGGGGAGCGGGTGGGGCCTGGGCTCCTGAGAAAGGGGAAACCGAATTTGCGCCGCCCTCACAGCACCGATGGCACCGGCTCTTCCCCCAGCCCGCACCCCCTTAAATGCATGATGTCATCCATAGAGGACATTTCCCTTAGAGAAGGAAGAGAGAGCTCCTCAGACCCAGGAACTCACACAGACAATGTAGGTCCTTTGTGGGTACTCTGCCATCGAGCCTTGTCTGAGATCCCTAGATCAGAAGATGGGGTGTCCTCCAGTCCCTCTCTACCAATATGTGTTGTCTCCTGCTCCCTGGGACCCAAGAAAGGATTTTCAGGGGCAGGTGAAGGTGGTCCTAGACAGGGAAAGTTTCTAAGGGAAAAAAAGAGCCTTGTCGTGTACTTCCACTTTCCACTTTGGAGTGAAGGCTGGATCTTTGAACCCTGTGTCCTTTAATCATGGGGGCCTGGACTGGAACCCTTGGGAGGACAGGAAGAGCCCAGGCAGGGCGTGGTCACTTGGGAATGGGAAGCCTGGATGGGCCACCACAGTGGGGCTCTGGCTCTTCCCTCTGGGTATTTCTCAACAGCTGGGGACCAGATGATGATGGGAAGACAGTGGATGGCCCCCACCAGCTTGGAAAGGTAACTGAACTGTGTGAAGATTGCGAGACCAAGGACACCCTCTTAGTTCAGGTCAAGTCATTCACTTTCCCAGCCTACCCCATCTGTGGGGCCAGACTTACAGCATCCAGACCCACCACCTCCTTTGGGGCAACTCCTTCTAACCTGGAGGTAGGGCAGCACAGGGGACACCAGTTCTTAGAGAAGTGGACGGTGCCTTGAGTCATTTCCCTGTGATTCTGCGCTTGCCCCCGCATCACTGGCCCCACAGATCTGATAAGCAGCAGACTCATCAGACACTTGCTCAACTCCCAGCTCCCTCCCTTTCTTGTTTTCCATCTTTAAATCTCTCTCCTCTGTTGGCCCAATGCCTTTGGGCTTTTTCCCCTTTTCTTTCTGGAAGGGGAGGAGAGGATTGGTATGGAAGGTAGAGGTCTTTCTCTGAGCTCCTCAGCTGACCCATGACTGTTGTCCTCCTCAGGCTGCCTTGCAACACGGGGTGATTGCGGGCCGCAGGGGCTTCGGGAGCATCTTTGTGGTGGCCAGCGGCAATGGCGGTCAGCACAACGACAACTGCAACTACGACGGCTATGCCAACTCCATCTACACCGTCACCATAGGTAGTGGCCTGCAGTTGTGTGTGCAGGAGTGCTTGGTGTGTCGCTCCATGGGGAGGGGACTCTGTTTTGGTGTGTGTGGGACTCAGTGGGGAGGGGGTTGTGTATTTTGGGGTGTGTATCCCTCCGCGGTAGAGGGCTTCCATATTTTGGGGTGTGTGTGTCCCTCAGTGGGGAGGGGGGAGGGGCTGTGGATTTGTGGGGTGCCCTGGCTTCCATGGTGTCTGTCTGTGTGAGCATGATCTTGTCTTCAGAGCCATATAGTTAGGAGGGACTAGCCCTGCTTCTGGGGATCTCAGGACTTCCTTAGATGTCACCATACCCCAGGAACACTTTCAGCCCATCATCTGGTTAGGCCTCTGCTCCAGCCTCCCTTCCCCTGGGCCACTTGGCTCCTGCTTGAAGCCTTCCCTGACCCCTACGAGCCTGAATGAAATGCCCCATCCCTGTGCCCCCTACCACAACATCTGCTGCCCCAGTTGCATTTACTTACCTTACTTCCTCTCTGACTTTTGGCTCCTTGAGCTCGAGACCGTGGCCTTTTCCATGTGGCCCTGATGCCTCTCCCACTGCGGGACCCGCAGTAGATCATTAATGAGTGAATAAACGTGAAGAATGGTGAATGTGTGAACAGATGAGTAGTAATCAAGGGGAACACCCCCAGTTCTACCGTGGGGCCTACTGGAAGAATGGTACTAGGGCCCAGAATCCCTTCTGCTATTTGAGGTTACCTGTTCAGGTGAGGCGTATGTGCCCTCTGAGGCACTTGGGGGGCAGAGATCATTTTTTAAACACAGGACAGCCTTCCAGACGATAACTGATACCATCAGGCCCCTGGCGCGCGTCTCCCCTGCTCTGCCCCCCAGGCGCTGTGGACGAGGAGGGACGGATGCCTTTCTATGCCGAGGAGTGTGCCTCCATGCTGGCGGTCACCTTCAGTGGTGGGGACAAGATGCTCCGAAGCATTGTGAGTGCCTCCTGTGCCCTGCGCTCCCCGTCACTGTCCCACAGGACACCCCTCAGGCAGCACGGCTGTATTTCTCAGGGTCGCTGCTCCCCCACCCCGCCCCGCCCCTCCAGTTCCTCTTCCCCAGCAGATCGGGGTCTCATCCGGGCATGCCACTGTTGGGAAATTGGAACTAGGACCCTGAACAAACCTGTACGTGGTGTTTACCTTCAGCATTTTAACTTACGGATATATGTATTTTTATAGAGACTAGTACGCATCACCCTGATTAAAGAACTCTTTTGAAATGTCTTCTTTTGGTGGAATTTGGGCTTTGGCTAATTCCTGTGGGCTTAGGAAAGAATCTTCATTCCATTACTCTTCAGCCCTTACATAAATACTATGAGTTCTGGTCATGTTCCTCATCGGGAGTAAAGCTAGTGGTTATTTTCACGGGATGGGCGGGAAAAGGAGTCTGGGAAATGTCTGTAAACCCAAGAAACACTTCTTTCCTTGGAGCTAGAATTGGAGCCACGTCCAACAAGGGATCAGAGCAGGGGAGTGGAGCTTGTCACGCTGGGGAACCTTTTAAAGAATTCAGGCTCTGCTGCCCACACCCGCTGGCTTAGCTCCACCCCGGCATGTTCAGGCCAGGTCTCTGGACTGGGACCCCAGAGCTCCAGGGAAGAGCTGGGCTAGAGCCTGGGGGTGTCCTCCTTCTCCAGAGGCCTAGGGACAGACGTCTCTCTGGAGCCGCTTTGTCTTCCTGCTGGGTCACATTCCTTCTCCAAAACTGAAATTCTATTTTGCCAATAAGTGACTTCTGGCCAACGCATGGTTCCAAGGCCCTGTACCTGTGGCCCTCTGCCTCCCGCCCCCGCCCAGGGAGAAGGAAAAAGGGAGTGGGCTAAAGGAAACACATCAGAGAGGCTTTGCCCAGCAGGCAGGCGTCGGATTCAGAGGGCCCCCTGCTCCCCAAAGGCCAGGCTGGGGGAGAAGAAAGAGCAGGAGCAAACTGTGCTCTTGGTGCCCTGGCAGAAACTGGGGAGCCCACTCGCCGAGGCCTCCCTAGCATCATTGAGACTTGCTCGGCAGTGTCTGGCTGTTCTAACTCCCCTCCCCTTCCTACTCCCACCCCTGCCTCCACCTGAACTGTCACTGGCCCAGAAGTGAGAGGAGTTTGTGTAGCCAAGGTCCCAGCTTTGCGATGTCCTTGCCTTGGAAACCCCGCTGCCAGTTCCTGCTCAGTGACCAGCGGTCTCCTTGGGGGCAGGGCGAGCCGCCTGTGCTATTCCCCCGCTGGGCGCCTGGGGTGCTCCCCTGGACTTTCCCAGGGCTGCCTGGGGCTCCTGCCGCCCTAGGCATGTTCACGGCCCTCACAGCTACCCCTGAGACTATCCCGTGATGCTGTTTCCTTAACAGGAAAAAACCCAGTCTGCTCCCTGGCACAGACCAGCCTTCCCAGTCTCGTTGAGGCTGCAACTTGGAGGGCTTTTTCCTTTTTCTTCTGGGAGCACACGGTGTCTGAGTGAAAACCCCATCTCTTGGCGGCCGCTGTAACAGCTGGGAGGGAAGCAGTGAGGACAGTGGAGAAAGGGCAGTTCTTGGCAGAAGTTAGCACCCTGGTATCTGACCCAGAGAGAAGCCTGGAAGGAAAAAATTCTCTAGTCTTAACATTGGCACCATGTCCTAGATCCAAAGAGCCACAGCGTGGGGCAGATTTAGGCAAACCCTTTATGGCTCCAGGGTTGATTAGAGCATGAAAAGAAGAGCTTGATGCCATCTCTCCCCGTGAGGTAACTCCCCTTCCCCGCCCCCACCTATTGTCGCCTCCCACCTCAGAACCACAGGTAGAGAAGGGGGGCTCTCGGGAACCACACTGAGGCACCAGGCCCAGAGTGGTGAGGCAGTTTGGGCCAGGGCGGGCAGGCCGTGTAGACACGAAGCCCGCACTGAGCTCACAGGGTGGGCAAGGACTCAGTTCCCTCTCCCTGGGAACGCACTCCCTTTGTTCCCACTGATGTCACTCCAGCCCTTGTCGCCGAGCTGCCAAGTTGGATTTCCTTGAATGGTGCCGTCACTGTTGTCCCAGCTCCAGCTGGGGCCCGGGAGCTCCCCCAGCCACTTCCTCCGTCTAGCATGGCTGCAGGTCCTGGAGGGTCAAGGTGGGGAATTGGGGAAGCTATTATTAGAGGAGCAGGAATCAGAAAGGCTGTCTTCTGCACATAAGGCCTCTCCCACAGCACTCTCTCCTTTCTGCCTGCAGCCAGACCCTCCAAAGTAGCTCTTTAGTCTTTACTCATCTTTTCTCAGTTCTCCAGAGCTTGTCCTGCAGGGCCTCGAAGGGTTAAGGATCTCCTTTGTGCTGACCCGATAGTGGGCCTCCCTCTGGTCAGAGGTTGGTTCTCACAAGGGAAGGGCCCACCCGAGAGTCTTACTCTGAGTGCCCATCCCCCCCCCCCCCTCCCCCCCCCCCCCCTCCGCATAGCACCCGTGCACTCTGTGTCTAACCCCGCCCCCCCCACCGTCCACTCCCCAGGTGACCACTGACTGGGACCTTCAGAAGGGCACAGGCTGCACCGAGGGCCACACGGGGACTTCGGCCGCGGCCCCCCTCGCAGCGGGCATGATAGCGCTGATGCTGCAGGTGCGGCCGTGCCTCACGTGGCGGGATGTCCAACACATCATTGTCTTCACAGCCACGCAGGTGAGACCCAGCCGCCTTCCCCACGCTTCTGCTTCCGCACACGTGCAGGGAGCAGGCGGCTTCAGACTCGCCCAAAGGCGAGGGGCCAGATGCTTTCCAGAGTTGCCTGTGTGTAGAACAGGTGCGAGTGGCCCGTCAAGATTTCCGGCCCGAACTCGTTCGTACCTGCTCTGCCTGAGCCATTTCACCAGCCGAGCAGCACGCTGGGCTCCCTTCCTCTGGGGCCTGTGACTCCTGGCTCCCTCTCCAGGAGCAAGCCGGGAGGGTGGTGACTTCATGAGGCTTGGACCTTTTGTTCCAGCTCTCCTTGGGGAACCCATTCCCCTCGGCCCCGAGTGGGAGTTTGGCCCAGGTCAGCCAACAGGGGCAGCAAGGAAACCCGAGTTACGTTGTTGACCTTGTAGTTGCCCCTTGAACAACATGGGTCTCGATGCATGGATCTGCTGTAAATGTATTTTCTTTTCCTCAAGATTTTCTTGATAACATTCCCTTTTCTCTAGCTGACTCTACTGTGGGAATACAATACATTATCAATGTGACATACAAAATTGGTGTTTATCAGCTGCTTCCGTTCCCCGTAAAGCTCCTGGTGGGCAGGGGGCTATTCGTAGTTAAGGTTTGGGCAGTTAAAGTTACACATGGAGTTTCAGCCGTGTTGAACTGACTTGTTCGAGAGTCACGCATACCTCGGAAATCCCCGAGACTAAGCGGCACCTCTGTTCTCGCAGTATGAGGATCGCCGTGCCGACTGGGTCACCAACGAGGCTGGCTTCAGCCACAGCCACCAGCACGGATTCGGCCTGCTCAATGCCTGGAGGCTCGTCAACGCAGCCAAGGTGAATGGGTGTTGGCAGCGCGGGGACCCCTGCCTGGCAGCATGGGGGGGCGGGGGAGCAAATGCCTAAAACCTTGCCTGGCACGTCGTAGGCACTTAATAAATGTTCTTCATTTTGTTTACCCTCATACCATCTGATACCCATTTTTCAAACGGAGAAGCAGGCTCAACACGCTCACAGAAGCTTCTGAACTGTTAGCGAGTGTAGGTTGGGGCTCCCAGGGTGCTCTGGTCATCCTCTCGCACCCTGGACACAGCCACTCGCTCTGGTTCCGTGTTTTGGTGCCGTAGGGAGCGCTCCTGGGTGTCGGCAGGAGCCTCGGGAGTGAAAGGAGGTGATGAGGACAGGAGAGAGAAGAGCTGGGCCCCGAGAATCGAGTGGATGAGTGCGCGCGGCCCGTCTCGCTCATTCACCACCACCCCTTTCCTTTACTAGATCTGGACCTCTGTCCCTTACTTAGCTTCCTATGTCAGCCCTGTGTTAAAAGAGAACAAGGCTATCCCGCTGTCCCCCCACTCACTGGAGGTCCTGTGGAATGGTAAGTAGTCAGCAGAAAGGGGGTTAATCTCGGGCCTGAGGTTTGGGGCGGGGTGCCGGGGAAGTCCAGCTCATCGGCCCTGCCCGACTCTGCCCCCTTCCTTTAGGAGCTGAGCTCCAGGCAGACCTGTGGAGTTTTCTTTGACCATTTTAGGACATGTTGCCGCTTCTGACTTGGCTGGCCCCCTGGCTGCTTAAATAAGACCTTTCTCCTGAGTTACTAGTAGTGGAAGGAGCTGCTGAGCAACCGGTCAGAAGGGCGGGACAGGGGGAGGAGTGGCCCTGGGACTTGAGCCCCGGAGGCAGGACTTGAAAGATGCTGCTCTGACTTCCAGGCTGGGGACTGGCCAGGCAGTCCCCTTCAGCCCAGTGGCCTTTGGATGAAGAAAATGAATCTCTTCCTTTGACTCTCCAGCTTGTGTGATACAGAAGCCTGGTGGGGTGTTTGGGGCGGGACAGGAGGATGCCGATGTCTCCCCCCGGGAGCGGTTATCTGTCCTCTGTCCCTGCCTCCGTCACACCCAGGCTCTGTGGGGTTGTGTGAAGTGCTGCGGTTGAACCCCTTCCCGGACAAGAGGGCAGCGGGATGGGGACGCTTGTGCCCGACAGCAGATTCCCCCGAGTTCTGAGTGAGAGTTTCCGTACTCCCAGCTCCGAGGGGGATTTTTTTTTTCCCCTTAAAGAATTTTGCCAGGCAGAGTTATTTGCTATTTTTTGTGAAGCATGCCATGTTTTGGGCCCAAATTAGAACTCCCTGCCCACTTACCCCGGTTTGATCCTAGAGAGTGATCAAACCAGAGCAAGAATAAGACAAGGAATGGCCAAAGAAGGGAGCCAGAAGGGAGGGGCAGGGCAGCTTCCCTCCGGTGGAGGTATCCCCAAGAAGCGTTCCGTTGTCTGTCTCCCTAACCGTGTCTGTCACTTGTCCATTCCCTCTACGTGGAAGGAAATCCACGGGCCCGGTTCATCGCGTTTTCCGTAAAAGGAATGCTGTCTTGGAAAGGGCATCCGCCAAGGCAGAGAAGTCCAGGAACATTCCTGGGAATGCAGTTCAGTCGGAACCCCTAGGCTTTGCACTGATGAGTCTTGGAGATAGTGAACCTTTTAACCGGGACCTCTCACCCAGCACTCCCCACTGTCCTTTAACTAGCAAAGTAATGCAGAGTCGCACTTGCCAAATGGGAGTTAACTTAGAAAAGGGTTGGGGGCCTTTCCAGCCTTGTCATCCTCTGCTTCCCACTGGCCAGGGGACCTTGCCCCAGCACGGGTGACAAACCTCCCCGGCAACCGCTTCTTTGTCACTAGGAAGCATAAAAGCAAAGACACGTTGTCCTGGGCCGAGGAGAGTGGGAAATGGGCTAGTGGGCAGAGAGGATGAAGCAAAGGGAGGTGTAGACCCAGAGTTCTGCTAGCGTGGAGGGCAGCAGGCAGGACGGCTGCGAATTTCTGAGTTCAGCGAAGGTGTCTTCTCTCTTGTGGCTCCATTTATCCTCCAGCAGACAGGACAGAAAGTACAAGCCTGTGGGCGCACTTGGAGGTTGAAGGGACTGTAGTTAATATGGTTTAGAGTGACTAGACAGTCCACAGGTATGCCCCTGTGACCAAGCTTGGTCTTTTCCCCCAGACCGGGGGGAATCGGTGTCTGAGGGCTCAAAGTCAGCTGTTTCTAAGAGGGAGGGAGCTGAAGGTCACCGAGAGAAGAGAGGAGGTGTGGTACTGCTAACACTGTAGAGGGGTGGTGTCCCACAGAACTTTCCACAGTGATGGAAATGCTCTCTACCCACTGGCCGTGTGAGGGCTATTCGACACTTAAGATGTGGCTAGTATGAGTGAGGAGCTGAGTTTTAATTGTATTATATTTAACTTCACATAAATAACCACGTGTGCCGCCGTGCTGGGCAGTGCAGTGATGGAGCCAGACAGAGGATGTGGGGGGAAAAGGACCGGGGCCCCTTGGTTGCCATAGAGCTGCCTCCGGGTCTGAAATCACTACCAGAGGGCAGGAGGGGCAGCGGGGTTGGGGAGGAGTGTCTAACACACGAGAGCGTCTGCACGTCTTCAGGGAATGAAGCCCCTCGTAGTTACCCTGTTACCCTACTTGAAGCCTGAGTGTAACAGGCGAGGCCTCCGTGGAGGCAGGAGTCCTGCTGCCTCTCTGTGCCTCCCCTGTCCCTCCCACCCTCTCCCTCTGCACGGACTCTTCTCCTGCCTTCACACGCCCTTGGGTCACCTATGGGGAAACAAATGGAAGTCCCTGCCGGCCTTTAACCTAGAACCCTTAAAAGTGAATGAACTAAAGCCACTGGTCACTTTTTTTTTTTTTTTCAAAAATTTTATTTATTTATTTGTCAGACAGAGATCACAAGTAAGCAGAGAGACAGGCAGAGAGAGAGGAAGGGAAGCAGGCTCTCGGCCAAGCAGAAAGCCGGATGCGGGGCTCCATCCCAGGACCCTGGGATCATGACCTGAGCCGAAGGCAGAGGCTTTAACCCACTGAGCCACCCAGGCGCCCCAGCCACTGGTCACTTTTATCACCCCGTCTCTACCACTGAAGACTCGGTTCCGTGGCTCACAGTGCCCGCTTTCCCGGTCAGGCATGGGGGTTAGTTCAGAGTTCACCCTTCTCGACCTTTCTGCCGCTGTGACCCTATTTACGGGGCCCTGGCAACAGCCTCCCTCCTGTGCAGCCTCCATGACCTCCTCCCTCCAGAGCCCTCTCTTAGCTCCGCTGCCGAGGTCCTCGCGTCCTTTTTGGGCCCGGTCACCACTCCCAGCCCGTGAGTGCCTCCTCACACTCCTCTGTGGCTCTGTCTCTTCCCTCGGGTCTCTCCCTCCGCCGTGCAGCAGTTCTCATGACTTCCACGAAGGATTCTTAGCTCGAAATCTCGTCCTCTGATCCCTTTCCGGTGGGAGGGATAGAGATTGTCAGAGCTCCCCCAAGATCATGAGCAGAGGATGCCCTGGGACCTTCTGGTCAAGGGGGGAGAGTTGAGAAAGACCCTGACTTATTCCCAAATGAGAATAATTAGACGGTCCTCATCAGCTGGGACTTGAATGCTTCTTGCGAGCCAAGCACCTTTCTGAGTGTTCCTTCATTTAACTCCGTAACTCACTTGGTTCCAGCGTCCCCACGCGGAGTCTGTCCGCACCAGTAGAAAGGGCATGTGGCATGGCCCCACACATATCCTAACACAGACGGGCTCTCATGGGACTCTCTTTGGATTCCATTCTGTTCTGTGACATTCTGGAACATGGCATTGATGCTTTGTGAGCCCCTTGCCTGCCACGTTAATGCTCTCCTCCAGCCATGCCACCGGTGTCCCCCTGCAGCTTCCTCTACCTGTGTCACCGTGCAGTGTTGGGTGTCCCACCAGCACACAGCACATCACAAATACAACATTTCAGATTTCATTGTCACCCTCCAAAAGCCAGCTTACTTTCCAGGTTTCTCCCATTTTCCATCAGTGCTCTTGCCTTGCTATAGAGTTGCACGCTTGAAGCTCTGGCGTGGTCAGCCACTCCGGACCCCTTGCTTCTCCCCAGGTCTTGCCCTGTCTGTTCCCGTGCAAAGCCGTCTTTCCGTACTTCTCTGCAACGTCTCTCGATCGATTCACTCATTCATTCTGCTAACGCGAGACCCACCTCGTTCCAGGCACTGCATTAAGTTCTGGGGATTCAGAGATAAGACAGGATTCCTGCCCTTAGGACCTCACAGTCTGGGAGGGGGAAGGCAGCCTGTCTGCTGTAGAGATGACACAGTGTCAGAGAGACGACAGCCACTCAGGCAAAACAGGAGAGCTCTTAGAGAAGCTAGGGACCGACCTAAGCTGGGGGAAGAGGTGAGGAGAGGGCCATCTAGAAGCAGGGGGCACACATGTAGAGTCCACAGAACTTCAGGGAGCCTCGAGTTGTGTGGCATGGCTGGGGCAGGGCCAGACAGAACTGCCTGTGCCTCAGTAAGGAAGTTGAATGTGACCTGGAGGTCTGTATGTGGGAAGCCTTTGAGATAAGTTGTCACGAGTTGCTGGTAGGGGAGGGTGAAGAAGACCAGTCCCTTGTCTTTCAGAGCTATATACTCGGTCTCTGCCTTCACATGACTCTGGGAAGGAGAAGTGAGGACTGTTAATGGAACAAGATTGGTTATAAATTGATAAACATTGAAGTTAGGTGTTAAGAACACCTGTTCTATTTTTTATATATGCCTGGAATTTTCTGTAGTCAGAATGTATATGTATGAATGTATATATAATGTATATAATATATATATATTATATATATAAAATGTATATATATAATGTATGAATGTATACATAAACATATACATGCATTTATGTTTTTTAACATATAAAAAGATTTCCAAGTTTTTGAGCTTGAGCAACTGTCTAGTTGGTAGTGACATCAAATGAGATGAAGAACCCAGGCCCAAGAACAGATCTGGGCAAGGGCTGAGCAGTATGAAGGACCAAGGCCTGGAATTTGGCTCTGCTGTGTTTGAGATTTCGGGCAACACCTAACGGTTATATCCAGAAAGCAGTGAGGAAGTAAGTTCAAAAGGGAAGAAAAGGTCTGGGGACGAGGTCCCCAGGGTAGGTGGGCAGACAAAGGATAAAAGGATAAAAGGGGACCCGGCAAACGGACTGGGACTGTGTTAAAGCGTGGTGGTCCGAGGAAAGACCCTTCCGGAGGAGAACAGGAGGGATGAGATGGGCTGGTGGGGGAAGGGGGGAGGAGGAAGTCAGGAGGATGGAATCGTGGGAACTCAGGGCTGTCTCAGCGAGAGAGGGCAAGGAGACAAGGGGCGGTCCTGGGTTTGCTGCACAGGCCCCTGGTGCCTTCGAGAACCGTTTCCAGGTACTCATAGGGGCAAATGCTCCATCTCAGCTGGTTGAGTAATTCGTAGAGGTAGGAGATTTCTGGTTAAAGATGGCAAATTGTCATGTCCTTTTATTTCTACTTTTTCCCAAAACCTCACCAAAAGAAGAATAAAGGAATAAAAATGGTATAAGCACAAGGACAAAGAGAATGGGAGAGAGAGCTTAGCAAATGAGAGACTTCTTCACATTTTTAGAAGATGAAAAACGAATGGAGAAGTGAGCAGGGCTGAGAAAATTGCATACCAAGTGTCTGCAAGGGTGATACTAAGAAATAAGCCCCTTCATGCCCCAGAGTCCCAGCGGGCTCAGGACTCAGAATTACCATGTGTTCCAGGAGACAGTGGCGGGTATGAGGCGGAAAATAGGGATCCGTAAAAAGGTAGATGCGGGGGCACCTTCTCCCACCCTTGGCAGCCAGATGATGTCCTTTCCTTATTCTGCCAGGAGTTGGGAAATTTCTTATCCGGAGACAGGGAATGTCCTGGGAGAGGGGGCCCCTCCCCTCCAAGCCAGCTGCCCAGATCCCAGGGCCCTGGCAGCCAGGAGATTGGTGGTTCCTCTCTGGGGCAATGGAAGGACCCCTCACCGAAAGACTTGGAGATACGGACACAAAGGGCTCCTCCATGAACCAGTCCGGGGCCAGGCCGGCTGACTTTAGTTAGGGAAGCCTACCAGTACAAAACTCCACCATGCTTAGAACTTCCGACTGGCTCTAAGCCGATATGGATCACTGGCTATTTTGGGGGAAGAAAAACAAAAACAAAAACCCTCCAAATCCTAAGGATGTTGTTTTTAGTTGCTGAAACTCAGCCAAACTGCTTATCCTGGGATACAAGGATAGGTATGGGGATACATGAGAAGGTAGAGTAAGGATACTTTCACATACTGCCTGAAACTGGTGGGACAGGCAGTGATTCCACAAGGAAGGATAAACCAAGGGAAGGAGAGGATGGGGGAGAGAGAAAGGGAGTGTAGGCAGAAAGGAGACAGAAGCCCAAGGCAGGAGAGAAAGGTCCCAACCCAGCGGCAGGGCAACGGATGTGAACGGGAGCCAGGGAGCCTGAGATGGAGTCGCTGGGGAAAGTGGCACTGGGGGAGCTTCTGATCTGTTTGTTCATTTGAAGAAATAGTAGTCAGAGAGGTCATGTGGTTCTGTTGTGCAGTTTGGGAAGCATGAGTGATGGGGGACATGGAGTAAACACAGGACAGTTACTAACTGCAGAGGGGACATCAGCAGATTGTCCAGAAAATGAAATATAATCATTATGTACTATTTGGCTAAATCCCACATAAGATTTATAAGGCCATAGTAAGGAAACAAAATATTAATCTATCTAAAAATGGTGCTATAATTATTTTGAGAGGACAGAGGGGACGGCAGGGTAGGAAGAAGGTCGGTGTGGTATCAAATCCTCACGGGCTATAATTAGAAGTCGATATATAATGTCTAAAACTGATTAACCATGAAATAGTCACACATGCCTATTATTTGGGAACATGAAGGTAGATCCCAGAAGAAAACAACCGAGAGCAGTAAGAAGTGTTTGCTTCTGGAGAGTGGCTCAGGAGGATGGTGAGGAATGGGGTAGGAAATTGTTCTTTCACTTTTAAAACCATGTATACTGTCTTGACAGGAAAAAATGTTAAGAATGAACAGGAGGGTAAGAAGTAGAGATACAGAATGTAGACATCTTTTCCAAGAAGTTTACCAGTAAAGGAAAAGACGTAATATCTGATACTTACATAGTCTTAATACTCGGTATACATCTAAGTACTTCATGTGTATGAACTAATATAATCCTCCTGTCAAGCCTAGAAAGTAGGTACTGTTACTCTCCAAGTTTTCCAGATAAGGAAATGAATCCGATCCTCAGAGCTAGGACAAGACTGAGCTGGGATTTGAACCCAGGCTGGATGGCACCAGAGCCCACGTTCTTCACGTGGTGGGCAGAAGAGAGGGAAGGGATGAGAAAGGGTTTATTTGTTTTTGGTTTTCATCTGTAGCAGCAAAGACATAAGAAGATCAGGCCAAGGACATGGCTAATGGGGCTGGTCCGATGTTGGACTCTGGCCAGACAGTTGCTGTGGAAGGAAAAGAAAACCCACGAAGCTTGAGAGAGTAAACAAGAGGTTGATGGAGAGCTGAGCTGCAGGATCTGAGCTGTTATTAGAGAGGAGCTGGGGGGGCGCCTGGGTGGCTCAGTGGGTTAAAGCCTCTGCCTTCAGCTCGGGTCATGGTCTCAGGGTTCTGGGGTTGAGCCCCGCATCAGGCTCTCTGCTCAGCGGGGAGCCTGCTTCCTCCTCCTCTCTCTCTCTCTGCCTGCCTCTCTGCCTGCTTGTGATCTCTGTGTGTCAAATAAATAAAATCTTTAAAAAAAAAAAAAAAGAGAGAGGAGCTGGGCAGCGCCCAAGGAGATGAAGGAAGAGATCAAAAAGGGAGTGAGGAGGGGCACCTGGGTGGCTCAGTGGGTTAAAGCCTCTGCCTTTGGCTCAGGTCATGATCCCAGGGTGCTGGGATCAAGTCCCGTATCAGGCTCTCTGCTCATCAGGGAGCCTGTTTCCTCCTCTCTCTCTCTCTGCCTGCCTCTCTGCCTACTTGTGATCTCTGTCTGTCAAATAAATAAATAAAATCTTTAAAAAAAAAAAAAAGGGAGTGAGGAGAGCAGAGAGATGAGATGTTCTTGTGCTCAGAGAAGGTGGGTGGGACATTGGCTTGGAAGACTTGCCAGGTGGAATGAAAGACCATTCCCACGTGCACACATCTATGCCCAGGGAGAGGTCCAGATCACTATTTCCCAACATGTTATCAAGAAGTGTGGGAACTTCTTTGTTGTCGTTTTGCTCAGTGACTCCTCTGATTGTTCGCCAGCTAACGTGCATTGCTTATCTGATGAAACCCACAAAGAGAGTTTCTAAGCTGTTTGGAAGTGAGGCAGTGCTGGATAATGACGTGGCCTGGGGTGTGGTCATGGAAGTGGGTGCTGAGGTCGGGAGGTAAACAGTATGAGGTCATGATGACACGGGACAGCAGTCCTCTGGGTGCCGTGTGATAGTGGATGACGGGGGTTGGTGCATTTCCGTGAGCGAACTGGAGTGGGTCTAAGCGGGAGGCCCACAGACACATGGCCTGGAAGGACAGAAGGTGGTGTCGAGGGTTGAGCTTCGCCTCCCGTCTTCCTTCCATGTAGCTGTCCACCACCCTGGAAGGTGGAGGTGCTGGTCTCCACCTCACCTGTTGGAACGGATCAGTGGGAAGAAGTGCTTTAGAAAGAACGGTGTCTCCTTGCCCCCTAATTTTCCACCATCCCCCAACTGAGGAATTCTTCCATGGCAGTCATTCGCATTTTTCTTAAACTTTGTTTTGAGATAACTGTGGATTCCCAGGGAACTGCAAAGCAGTGCCCAGGGGAGGCTCATGTACCCTTCTCCCCGCGTGAATGTCTGAAACAATTCCAGCCCAGTAGCAAAACCAGTGAAAGGACATGGCTATGGTCCATGAAGGATACTCAGACACACACTCCTGTTTGTATGAGTGTGTGTGTGTCGGGGTGGGGGCAGGGCTCCCTCACAGGTTTGCCACACCTGGAGCCTTGGGTACCCACCACTACCACCAAGACCCAGGCCACCCCAGCCTTACTAGACTCCATCGTGTCACTCGTTGGTGGCCATGCCCATGCCCTCAGCCTCATCCATTGTGCCTGGCAGCAACTCACCTGGCAGCCAGCTCCACGCTGGTATCATTCATGAGGATCACGCAGCGGAAGTCGCGCTCTGCATATCCTTGTGAGACAAGCTTTTTTTTCATTCAGCACCATTTCCTCCAAGTGTATTCCATTGACTAGTTTTTTAGAAATTTGTACTGCCTTCTATATGAAACATGTTCATTTCTCCCCTGCCTTTGGGCCATCTCCCCTCCTGGAACATACCACTGCCCACAGCACTCTCCACCGGGCTGTGTTCATCCCCTTCTGCGGAGGCTCTCCCTGCCCCGTGCCTAGAGCCTCTCTGTTTTAGCATCAGTTATGTCCTCCTCACACCATCTCGTTCTCCCGTTGCAGGTAGAAGGCAGAGATCATGTCCAACTTACCTTTCTATCCCCAGCATCTAGTACAGTGCCTGAAATGTAGGAGGTACTCGGTAAATTCTTCTTTGGATGAATGAATGGTTGAAGCTGCCCTGTTTGGTTCTTACGTTGTGTCTTGAATATGTGATCTTCCCAATGAGACACTAAACGAGATTTTTAGCCCCTTGAAATCAGCCACAACGTCCCATTCACTCGCCTGCACTGGGTCCCGGTTAGGGCTGCATTGGGTATCTGTATGTAGGTTCAGTGAGTATGTGCCTTTGCGTGTGTTGGGAGGAAGTGAGGGCGTAAGTGTTGATGGGGCTGATCTCCCAGCTGCCCAGCCTGACTTCCCACAGTCAGCAGGACGGACCTGGAGGTGTCGGGGCTGAAGACGCTGGAGCATGTGGCGGTGGCAGTCTCCATCACTCACCCACGCCGTGGCAGCTTGGAACTGAAACTGTTTTGCCCCAGTGGCATGATGTCCCTTATCGGCGCGCCCCGCAGCATGGACTCGTACGTATGCCTGCCTGCACCTTCTGAGCTTTTTTTGGCAATGAGGGTCTTTGCAAGGAAAAGAGAGAGAAAAAGCAGACACGGACACTGTCCTCTGCTGTCATGGCTCTGGCTGACTGTGGCAGCGGGAAGCCATTTCCTACCTGCTTCGTAGAGGTCACTTACAACGTGCTAAGCACTGCACTTGACAAATTCTTCCTCTAATGCTTACAAGAACGATGCAGAGGAGACTTTACCCTCTTTTTACAAATGAGGAAACAAGTCACAGAGCTAGTAAGCGCCTCAGGAAGTAACAGTAAGCCTAGATCTGTCGAGCTCCCCGGCCTGTGCTCTCTCCACATCTGCTTTTCCCACTAGCACGTGCTGACAAGTCCCTCAATTCGTGGGATCTCCGGGGAAGGGACAGCACTTGGGGACCCCTCATGGTGCACTCCCCAGTAGCTGGAGCTCTGGCCACAACAGCTATGTTCTGATGGCTCCTACAGTTAGAAATCATGTTTGTGGCAGAGGGTCGGTTCCCTGCCCCATGTCTTCTGGGTTTTCTACTCTTTTCTTCCCCCCAGAGACCCAAATGGCTTCAATGATTGGACCTTCTCCACTGTGCGGTGCTGGGGGGAAAGAGCGAAGGGGATTTACAGACTTGTGATCAGGGATGTAGGTAAGCCTGCCCCCCACCCTATGTCCCCCCACCATCTGGTCCCTCTGGAGCTCAGAATCCCTGCAGAAACTGCCCCATGGAGAATACTGCCATCGGACCAACAGGGTAGATGCCAAAAAATACACCCCATCTAGAACATGGGCCCTGAGATCTGAGACTGTTCATTGATCCTACCTCTCATGTTCCTTGGAGAAGTGACTGATCCATTTTTCCTCAGGATAGCAACAAAAATTCCTTGTTGAAACCACATTTCAAGTCCTTTCACATATAACCATCCTTCGACCAGCCCTGGTAGGCAGGTAAGGGCAGGACTAATTTTCACCATTTTTTGTTTTGTTTTTTTTTTTGTTTTTTGTTTTTTGTTTTTGTTTTTTTTCCTTTGTTTTTTAACTGAGGCCCACCCAAGGTCTGAAGTGACTGGCACAAGTCATACACTATTCCAGTGAGGAGAGTGACAACCAAACCCAACTCTCCTGGCTTCCTGCCAAGTTAGGTATTCACTAGACTGCTGGTTTTCAAACCTTGCTTTAATTTAGTAGAAGGACATTTTTTTTTTCCCAAGCAAAATCCCAGCTGAAACCCTAAAATGTGAACGAGAGAAAGGCAGAACGTCTTTGCTTCGGAACCACACCTTTCAGCCTCGCTGTCTCCGTCCCTGAGGGCCCCCGCGAAGCACCTCTGTAGAACCCCTGGGCAGTGGACCGTGTGGCCGAGTCCCCCCAGGGGCTGGGGCGGGGGGGCTGGGCAGGGCCTCTGCTGTTTGTGCAGCCAGTGGGGGGGCCGGGCTCACGGACTGCCCCCCTTGCGGCTCTAGGAGACGAGACACTCCAGGCTGGCATCCTCCGGCAGTGGCAGCTGACCCTCTATGGCTCTGTGTGGAGTCCAGTGGACATCAGGGACAGGCAAAGGTGGGTGCCGGACGCAGGTGCCGGGGGGGAGGCAGCTCCTGGGACGGGGAGAAGCCATGCAGGGAGCTCCACCGCCCTGAGACCGCTTCTTGCTGTGGGCCTTCCTCCCTCCCCAGCTGTGAGGTGGGAGAACCAGTGAGGGCAAGGGGTCAGGGAACGAAGTTCAGGAGGGCGTCCTCCTCTCTTTTCTTCTGCACAGAATATTAGAAAGTGCCATGAGTGGAAAATACCTGCATGACGGCTTCACTCTGCCCTGCCCTCCTGGGCTGAAAATCCCCGAGGAAAATGGTTACACCATCACCCCTAACACCCTCAAGGTACGAGGGCTCAACCTCCAGCTCCAGGCAGGCGGGCGGGCAGGAGCGCCCTGGGGGGTCTGGACCTTGCTGGACCTGGACTCCAGGTGACTTGAGAAGTGACGGGTTGTGAGGAGCTGGCTGGGCCCCCACTCAACTACTAGTTCTAAGAGGGAGCTCCTGGGGGCAAGTGCTTTGGGGTGGGAGAGGCAGTCCCAAAGGTGACAGATTTTCTGAGCTCATTGTTCTGGGTTGAGAAAAGCCACAGGCTTTGGGAAACCATCCCTAACTTGGGTGCTTGACTTTTCCCCAGACTCTGGTGCTGGTAGGCAGTTTTACCATCTTCTGGACCGTGTACTACATGCTGGAAATCTATCTGAGCCAGAGGAATGTGGCCTCTCACCGAGTTTGCAGGAGTGGACCCTGCCACTGGCCCCAACGAAGCCAAAAAGCCAGGGAAGAGGGGACAGAGCTAGAATCAGTGCCACTTTGCAACAGCAAGGATCCAGACGGAGTGGAGACAGAAAGTGAGGGCCCTCCCACCACCTCTGATCTCCTTGCCCCAGACCTGCTGGATCCAGGGGCTTGGGGCCTATCCCAGGACAGGAGTACCCTGAACTGCCCTCATCGTCACCTAGCCCCAGACCTGCTGCAGGGGAAGGAGGAGCAGATTTGCTGACCCAAGGCCCAACAGGCTCAACATGGGACAGGCTCTTCCTTCCCAAAGCTGGGGAAGCTTGGAAGCCTGCTCTGAAGTCTCGGGAGCCCAGGAGAGAAGGCGGCCTGATGCTCCCATCAGGAATCCACAGGCTGGAGAGCACCCTCTGACTACATTCAGGGAGGCCGAGGGCCTTCTTAAGGTGCAGCAACAGAGGAATCGTGCCATGTGAACAGTGTGGCCACAGCCGCTGGGTCTTCCTCCGACGGTACAGGAGCTTCCGGTCAGAAGGTCTTGACCAAGGGCTCGGCGTTCCCCCCCGCCATGGGGCAGGCCTGTCTCCTCATTTCTCCTGGGCAAGCCAGTGATGTGGGTCACAGGGACCCTCACCCATGCATGGGTGGGGTGGCGGTTGCTATGGCCAGAGGAGCCTCTCCGCAGAAACGTCCCCGGGGTCACGGGGGAACAGGGCTCAGGGTGAAGGCTAGGAAGAGCCCGTGGGTATATGCCTGTCCTTTTAATGACCCAGGACTTAGAAAGAGCAATCTTTTCCTGTCCTTCCCTCCCCTTCCTGCCTCTACCTGGAGCCTAGGACCTACTGGTATGATAGTTAGCCCTCGGCCCAGCACACTCACCCTGAAAGCCGCTGCGTCCTTACGCCCTGATCAGAAGCCAACCTTGAACACAGCCCTGACTCCTCCACCATCGCCCCCCATCCTCCACCCTGAGGGATCGGTACGAGGCTCCTGGCAAGGCCAGGAGGTTGAGCGCGGCTCCCCAGGGCCTGCGAGGCGGGTCTGCAGCAGTACGACAGGGGTCTGCCGCTGCCACTCCAGCCCTGCGAATTCCCTGTCTTCCACTGCAAAGCGCTCAGGGAAACGGCCTCACCCCTGAGGCCAGCTGTCTGCCTGACCTGCTAGGACTCCTCCCGGCCTTGGCCTCCTCCCCTCTTCTGAGCTAGTTAGTTGATCTAAATTTTTTTTTTAACGCTTAAGATTTGGGTTTCTCTTTTCACAGCAACATTTGGTTGAATGTTTTTCTGCACAGCTTTTCCAAAATAAAAACCTTCCACGCAACTCTGCTGCTCCCCATCCCTTTTCATCTGCCTCCCAGAGCTCATGAATGTCGCTCCTCTTGGCCTTCGGTCCCCGGTCCCTGAGATTCACTCCTCCTCTGCCTGGGCCTCTGAAGGAAGCTGACCCCCCTGGGATCCTTGAATTGAGGGGGTCCTTCAGAGCTGACAGCTAGGAAAATGTAAATGTTCCCTGCCTCTTGCCTGCTCACAGCTCTTGGAACCAGAAGTAACTAGGGCAAATCAAACTCTGCCAGCCAGGCCTGAGAAAAGATTGATGTATATATTTGTTTCTATTTTGAATTTCAACCTCCAAAATATTCCAGCAAAAAACAAAAACAAACAAACAAAAAAAAAAAACGGGAGTTTGGGCTGGGTTTCCTTCAACGGGAATCTGCGGCCAAGGAGGATGGTGGACTTGCCCCTACCAGCCGCCCCCAGCCCATGTCCCCCCTCCATTGCCCGGCCCAGGGTGGCGAGAGATGGTGGGAGATGGTAGGGGAGCTGGGAGGAGGGTTAGGGGAGCTGTGCTTTGGGATAAGAAGTTGGGCTGAGGCTGAGGGGTGGGGGAGAGCTGCCCAAGTGTGGTCACCTTTGCTCAGTGACGGAGCCTCAAAGCTTGGCCGGGGCTGAAGGAACTACACGGTGTGGGTGAGCAGGCTAGGCAGGATGGCTGCAGCCGGCGAGCTGGGGAAGGGCAGGGCTGGGGGCTGGCCCACTCCCTCTAACTGATGATCTGCCGAGGTCGTCCGTAGCCCGTCATGCCAGCCTGGGAGGCCCCTCTGTTGCTACCCATCTGTAGGCCAATGACATGCTTGCCCTCCTGCAGTTGGCTCTCTGTGAATTCCCTCTTATGCTCCTGGGCTTTCCTAGAAGTGGGAAAACCAGGATAGAGACTCAACCAGGACTGCACATTCTCCACCGGAGTTCTGTTTCCTCTGTCAATCCTAGCCTCATCCCACGTCCCCCATCTCACTTCTCTTGTTTCCTTCACCTTGCATGTCCCACGGGCCATGGACACTGGCAAGCAACAGGGACCCATCTTCCCCTTAGCCTAGACCTTCACTTTGTACCTTCCCAGCTATCTGCTGCCCCAGGTTAGCCCAGGCCACCTCCCATCTCACACAGAGATACTTGCTTAGCGCACAAAGAACCCCAGTGGCCACGTACTTCATGAACCAGTTGGGGTCTCCACGGTAGTGCCCATCATTCTTGGTCACCGCCAAGCTGCCCAGGGCCATCAGGGTCCTCTGTACTGCCGCCAAGTCTTTGCCTGCGAGAATAAAGAAAGGAAGGCGGGGGTGAACTTCAGGTCCACGTCCACAGGACTCCACAGCAGGGCCTGACCCCCCCCCCCCCCCCCAAAACAGGTCAACCCGGGGGAATGAGGAGACTGCAGCAGATCCTACGATGCCCTCGAGTGTGGCTGGCACTCTCTCTGCACGTCCCATTCCCACTCTGCAGACGTGTGGTGGCATGCTTGGACCACGCCTTGTCCCCTCTGCCTCAGCTTCCTGTCCCCCACCTGCCGCCTCCACCCCTCTTCTCTTCGAACCTTCAAAGAGGTCAACAGTCTGGAACATGTCAGTCTTGGTGACCCCGTAGTCCTCCGCCGCCTTCAGGAACTGAGCCACCTGCTCCATCTGCTTGAAGACCATGGAAGGAGGGTTGTCGGGCACCTTCACTGGCTTGGAGCCGTCGGGATACAGGCTGTTCACCAGCTTGCTCAGAATCTGCCAGGCACAGAACGCAGCTTGGCACTCAGCTCAGGTGCCTGCCCCGTAAGCCCAGCAGGATGGCGAATGCCCCAGGCCCCCTTTCCGGGGTGCCACTCACCACGCCGTTCTTCAGCCAGACCTGGAAGCCCAGGCGCCCGCGGTCCGGGCGCCCCACATCGGGGCCGCACTGCACTATGATCCACTCCACCAGCCTCTCCTCCAGCTCCTCATCGTACTTCTTCTCGATTTTGGATTGTACTTCGCGGCTCATGCCATAGGAAGGACCCTTGTTGGCCATGTTGTGAGAGAGCTAAAGCAGCGCGGCCAGAGAAGGGAGGTCAGAGGGTCAGAGAACAGCTCAGCTCTCACTTGTGCTAAGCAGGCCTTGGAGATCCAGGGGGATGGAGGGGGCAGTGCCCATCCGTCCTAGACATTGATTTACCTCCCCTGGTTTCCTCATTTTGTTTTCATGGCACTGCCCATCATCCCCTCCATCCAGCGAGCCTCTCTGAACTTAGGGACCAGAGAAACAGGACACCAGATCTTTGGAAGTCCGGAGCAAGGATAGTAAACTGACTTCGTGACAACCAGACAGCGGCAGGCATCTTAGGCTGTGCAGCACGTATGGTCTCTGCCGCTGCCGCGTGAAAACAGCCTCAGACAATACGTAAACAAGGGAGCATGGCTTTGAGCCAATAAAACTTGACAAACAGCAGGGCTGCATTTGGCATACGGGCCAGAATTTGACAACCGCTGTTCTAGAGCCTTCTTTCTTTGCCAAGACTGGCCACAGAGGCACTGGAGGCCACAGAGGAGGCCACACCACCCCCTCCCCTGGCACCAAAAGAGACCAGCAGGTTTCCTTGTCCAGGTAGGCGTGAGGGGGGTTGCTGGTTCCGCCTGAAGTTACAGTTACCTTCTCCCTCCTCTTTAGCCTCTAGCCCCAAAGCTGGAACCGCAGAACACCTGCTCTTTGCCAGCTCAGCTTGGCCTCCGGCCTGCAGCTGCCGAAGAGGCTCCAGCTTACCCACCCCTGGCAAGGCCTAGGAAGCCAGCAGAACCCACGAGCCTTTGGCCAAGAAGCCGCACTTCCTCAGGTGGCCCAGGAGAGAGAGAGAGAGAGAAAACTGACAGACCCACGGACTTCCCCTTGTGCCCCGGGCTCCCGCCACCCTCTTGCTGAGCCAACTGAGGAGCCAGAGCCCTCCAGAGAACCCCCAGAGCCAAGAATCTGCCAGCCAGAACACAGGGAGCCCCTCCCTGTGTAGACCAGCCGCCAGCTGCCGCCCTGAGGCCTGGGGCTGGCCCTGCTCGGCGGAGCCTCGTAGTGTGGGGGAAAGTCTGCAGGAGCAGGGCCTGCAAGGTGGCTGGTCCAAGGAACCCGACCTGGCTGCAGGGGTCACCCAGGGGTGGTGCTCAGAGCTCCCTGGGAGAGCCCTCCCTCCGAGAAAGGTACAAATGAGGCCAGACCCATCGCCTGGCCTCAGACAAGTCGGAGGTTGGGAGGAAGCGGGTAGTCAGCACGCTACCCTGACTCCCTCTCTGGCCAAAGTCAGACCTTCTCCCCACTTCCCGCCACCATGGACAGCCGAGTGAAAGTCCTCGCTGGCCATGCTCCCCGGTCAGCTGCCCTACCCTTCTTCCCCTCCAGCTGACAACTTTCCGGTGTTCAAACTCCCTGTCTGTGCCTGGGGGAGGCGGGGATCTCTCTCAGAGGGTTCTGCCTTCACCGAGCCACTGTCTTGTTAAGTCGCCTCCAGGTGATGACCTGGGAGAGCCCGCCCCTGACCCAGGGACAAAAACTGTTCTTCCCACGCTGCCCTTCACTCCTTTTCCAAGTCATCCCCTGAGGGGACAGCAAAGGTGGAGACAAAGAACTCTGAGATGGACTCATCTAAACTCTCCCTTCTCTCAGGATGTGTAAAGCCCCAGAGGGCTGGGCCACCTCTGAGCACCACCACCCTCTCCCCTGCCAGCTGACACCCAGAGAATCCCAAAGCAGTCTCTGCTCTGTTTCCCTATAAACGGCCCAGTCCCTTCCTTCCCCGCCTGCGGTGTGTGTGTCTCACACCTGCTTCCCTGCTTCCCAACCACTGGGGGGCAAAGACTAGTGGTCAAAACCCATGAGTCAGTTGGGACCAGGTACCTTGGGCCCACCCTTCATCCCGGCCCCGGCTCAGCCTTCACCCCACCAGCCCAGGCAGGCAACATGCATCCCTGTGGTCCAGGCACCCACCACCTTCCACAAGCCTGCCCGCCCACACACTCTCCAACCGACCTGGCCTCCCATCTGCCCTCCCTCCCAGACAGTGGGCTGGACCTGTGAAGAACAGGCCAAGGCAGAGTGCCCCCCACCCCCAGCAGCTTCCAGTCTAGGAGATTCAGAGTAGACAGTGGTATCGAGGCCCACTGTGACAAGGACGCAAAGTTGCAGCCCACAGATCTAGAGACAGTATTTGGATTTTGATCAGAACAGGGAGGGGGATGAAAGGCACCCCACCCACCCCACCTTTCTCCCTTCTGGTGAAGAGTCTGAAAGTGGAGAGTTCCAAGAAATCCCTCTCAGTCCTCCAACCAAGTCCTCCAACCAGTCCCACCTAGATGTGCTGCTGGGAGGTGGAGAGGGAGAGGGAGAGGGTTGCCAGCCAAATCACCCAGGAGCCTTTCTTGATAAAGCTTCCTGGGATAGGACAGGCAGGACAGCCCCTGTCCTGTGGCTCTTGTCAGCTTCCGCCGTCACCCAGAGAAAGAATAAAATCCAGCTATAAAGGGACAGCGTGTAGTGCCACCAGCAGGAACCCACAACTACTAGCAGAACCAGGGGTCTCTGCAGGACCGCCGGGCCCCCGCTCTCTCGGAAGACAGGAGCAAGCCTCTGGTGCTCTCTGACACGGCCAGAGGTCGGGATTATCTCAGTTCTGGCAGGAGAGAAGTGCGGCCCTATTCACTGCTACCCTTTGGATAGCAACCACTGAGGGGAAGCAGCCAGATCCTTTGGGAAGGGCCCAGGGTCTCAGGCCCACCCAGGCCAACACTGCAAAACTCCCTCAGGACCCATCCCTTACCCCTCAGCCTGCGGCGGGGCCACCTCCCATTTTCACAGGATGGAAGGAGCCATGTGTCCAGAAAAGCCCCTCTTGTGCCCTTGCCCACCTGCCTGCGGCCCTCCCCGCTGCCTCAGTGGCTCCCCGGAGCTTCTCCTTTGCTGCTCAGGCCCTGGGTACCCACCCACGGGCCCTTGCTCTCCAGCACTGGAGAACTTGCCCAGCTTCCCACCCCCTTGCACAGCCTCCTGGATGGACACCAAACACAGCCTTGTGTCTAACCCAACACCTCGAGCCCATCACACACCCCATGGGCATGACGAGGGCTGAACACTGGAGCCCCCCTGCCGCACCCCAGGCATCAGGGTCTTTTCCATCAGTCCCTCTGCATCAGCCAAGTCATCCTCAACATTTCCACCTGCCCCGGGCTCCCCAGTCTGAGCAAGATGGGATCTGGCAGGCTCATCCCCGCCATCAAATAGGACCACCTCCTCACCTGGAGATCAGGAATGCACACTAACAGAGAGGGTGGCCTTCTCCACCCAGGAAGCTGGAGACCAGGACCCCCGAAGGCCCTGTCCCCAGGACCCCTACTGCTACCGTCAAGCCCTAGCCTGTCTGCCTTCCAACCCAGGGATACATGCACTTACAGGGGTTCCTCGGGCTCGCAGGAGGGAAGGAGCACTCGGTGTCTGAACTTGGACAGACAGGATGGGGCGCTGGCTGAGTGGGGGGTTTAAAGGGCTGCTGCCGGGGTGATGTCAGCCTCCCCCGCTGGCTCACCCCTCGGCCCCCTCCCTGCTAGAAGAACCCAGCCTGTTCCCCACCCCCGGCCCCCCCAGTGACTCCACACAGGCTCCATATTTGGGGAAAGACACCAAGTTGGAGCAGTCTGCCGGGGGCTGCCCGAGACATTCTCTGCATGCTTTGGAGATGGAGCGGGCGGGGCGGAGCTGAGCTGCCGGCCGGGAAGCCGCCGGGAAAGGCCTTTTATGGGCAGGACCATGAAGGCCTCCCCTGCTCTCTGGACTTAGCGCTGCTCCTTCCTCACTGCTCCCTGCCCCTGAGTTTGAGGCCACGGGGGAATTCAAGAGGGTCTGGCCAGATAGAGCGGGAAAGAGCTGGGGGGATCGGACTAACCAACCACCCTGTCCTGGGGGTTTCGCTCCAGTTGGAGATAGGAACTAAACTTTACTGAGAACCTACAACATGCCAGGGAAATGCTTTGCAAATGTTCTCATTTAATCCTCAGGGCTATATTGTGGGAGCGTAATTACTAACCTCATTTTCAGATGAATATCTTACTCAAGGCCACGTGGGTGGGGATGTCACGGAGTGGCAGAAGCTGGGTGTCCCTGCTGGCCCCCGTGTGGGAGGGGAGAGGCTAGCAGACCCCCTCCTTCAGCTGTCCCACCCTGCTCAAGTTGAAAGCGTCCCGTTGCGGTGGGTCTGGAGTCCCCTGCTTTCGCTGGGGGCGGAATCTGAGGGCTCAGCGGCAGCTCAGTCAACCCTGGCCCCTAGCCAGAGGGTTTCTAAGGCCTGGCAGGGCTGAGACACCAGCGCTGGGTGGGAGACTCCGAGGCTGCTATCCTTCCCTTCCTCCCGACCCTAGAGAACAGACTGGACTCCACCACTCCTGGAAGCAGACCCACTCATACCGTGGCTTAGAGCTGGTCTCAGGGGTCTGGGGAAGGGGTACCTGAAGAAGGTGAGAGACTGCCAGTGGGGTCTCTTGGGCTGCCCGCTGTGAGACCACCCCACCCCTCTCCCTACGGCGGCCTGACAGGGAGGAGCTAACACTCTCCGCCACACCCTGGACACCCTCCAGGAGAGGCGCAGCGGGGCTTGGCACAGGGCAGTGGGCGGTGGAGGGGACGCCCACCACAGCCAGCCTCCTAACGCCAGAGCCCAGGGACAGAGCTGGAGTGCCCCCCAGTGGCGATTTCTGGGAAGAGCAGGGAGGGGATCAGCTAGAGGGAGGCGGACCTCGGACCTCTGGTTAGGTCTGAATTCACCAGCTTCCTGGCCCCCCAAATCTTGGCCTCCTAGGCCTGTTTGGAACCTAAATCAACTTTCTAGGGTTGTTTCCAAATTCCCTCTTCTGGGAGCCTGCCTGCCATCCACACGCACACTTACCCATCATACAATCACCACCTTGTGTTCCTTGGAGAACCAGCCCCGCCTCATTCTGCGTTCTCCTGTCCGTTAAAGTCACAGTCACGGAGCACTAGCTGCACCCACAGCATGCCAGGCTGGGAGAGGCTCAGGCCAGAAGGGAAGCTGGCCTGCCTTGCAGGCGAAGCGCCAGGCGGGCAGAGGCTGCTGCCATTTGCCAGGTAAGGCAGCGGGGGTGGGGGAGAGCGGCAGATCTCAGTGGTGAGACGGCACCGCTAAGACTTCTTCACTCCACTATCCTCTCTGCCCAGCACAGTGCCTGGCACGGTGCAGGCCCCTGGTACATGTTTTCTGAACCGACGCAGTTGCTCAAAGGAGAGAAGAGACATGGGGGACTCAAGGACACATGGGGAAAACAAGGGGGACTCTACTTTCTTGAAAAGAGAACGGCAGACCAGAAGAGCTGGGAAACGGAAGGCCTCTGTCCCACCCTCCCTCCAACACCTCCACTTGGAAAGGGGGAGCAAACAGGGGCCTGAGAAGCACGTCTGGTTGTTTCTTTAATTGAATGCAGACTCGTTCATAGAAAACAGAAACGCAACCGTAGCATGGAAACAGACATTGAATGGGGTTCTGAAAAAAGATCCAGATCCACCTCCTCTCCCCAGTCCCAGGGAGAGCCATAAAAACAAGTTGGGCAAAATAAAACACACTCCCATCCCCAAGGCAGAGGCCCGACCTGACCTCCCCCAGCCTTGGCATCTGGAATGGACCAGGTAGGGTGATGGGGATTGAAGGACCACAGCAGCCAGGGGCCCAGAGCTGGGGCAACTCAGTGTAAACTCCTACACATATGTGTGTGTGTGACTAACACAAAACTGGGCCGAAGACAGGACGGAAACATGGAAGCCAGCCTGGGTCCCAGAGTGAGGCTGGACCGGGGACACCAAGGGGAACATGGTGTCCCTTCCTGAGCCTCCTTCTAAGATAGGCACGGGGGCTCCCATGGCTGTGAGGAGGCAGGAGGAGCTGGGCGCCTTGTATCCCCCTCCTTTGCTCCTGGACATTCTTGGGCAGCATCAATGGCACTGAAAGGCCCCAAATGGGGCTTGGCAGGACGGAGGGCTGGAAAGAAAAAGGAAGGGAAGGGGGGAACTGATCTCTCCCTCCAATCCTGGTGCCAACGTCAGTCTGGGGGCTGATGGGATAGGAAGTTGACCTCTGAATCCAACCCCTCAGATCAAAGCGACTCTCACACATGGACTGATCCTTACTACTACAGAGCCAGTCCCAAGCACAGGTCAGAGGGAGGAGGCAGCACTGCCTGCAGCCCCTCTTAGGCCTTAGCACCGAAAGCCTGGCACCAGCTGGCCAGCCTCCAAAATCCTACACCCCCATTCCTCCCGACTGGAGCGGGCAGTGATGGCATTTGGGGACGGCCCCAAAAAGCAGTGAGGCCCTGGTGCAGGACAGAGAATCAGGCCCAACCAGGCCCTGGACTGGAGCTCGGGAAGAAGAAAGGGCTTGGGGTCGCAGGCTCCTGAGGAGGGGAAGGACGGGCAGAATGCAAGGCATGAGACGGGCAGGGCAACAACACTCTCTCCTTCCTCCTGAAGAGGAACAAACGGAGAGCCAACGGACAGGGCCCATCAGAGGCCCTCAACACTGAAGCAGCAGCCATTGGCCAACATCTGGGGTGTTAGGGGAGCAGGCCTCCTCCCCAGCAGAGGATAGCTGCAAGGCTCACAGCTCCCCCCAACGACCATCCCAGGCCAAGTTTGGGCCAGACCTTGTGGGCCCACCACCACCCGCGCTGGGCCACAGGGTGAGGACTTACACCCCCAGAGCTACAGAGGCTCTAGGCAGTGAGGCAGAGGAGCTCGGGGGCCCCCCTCCGTGAGTAAAGCAAGGGGCCTGGCTCCCACTAGAAGACGTAAATCTTGTCCCGCTGCACGGTGTCAAGGTCGTCGTCCAGCGTCAGCAACACCTGTGGGGGAGGACGGTGAGTCAGGCACAGGCCACGGGGCAACCTTGGCTCTACTCCACCCCCGTGCTGGGGCAGGACAGCCTCACAGACCAGGAATGACCCAAACATGGCAATGGAGGAGAGGAAGTGCCAGATGTCGTGGTCGTCAAAGAAGTCCAGGAGGATGCAGTCGCGGTTGTGCTCCCGGGACTCGGCGGGCGTTTTCTGGGGAGGAACAGGGAGAGCTGCCTGGGGCGCACCCACCCAGGCCGGACCAGACCCGCCTGTGGCTCCCCGTGGCCAAGCTGCGGCCCGTGCCAGGCGCGAGTGCACCATCCTCCCAACTCACCCTTGCCCTCGTCTCCCACAGCTAAGAATGGGCTTTTTGTGACAGATTTCTCCCGGAGGATGCTGGCTTCTACCCTTTCCTTTCACTTAGACTCTCCTCCCTCCTAGTCTCCTGCCTTATCTACGAGCAGCAGGTTGAGTTACCTGGAGACGCTAGAAGACCTTGAAAGCCTCCCGCCTCGGGTCCCGGCCTTGGCCTCTGCCCCTGCTCTCATCAGCAACTCCGGGCTCACTTGTTCTCCAGAGCCTTACCGGCAGGCCACACCGTCCCCCGCCCTGCCCAGGACAGGAGCCAGGACTGTGGGCCCCGACCTGCAGCACTCTGGGTCCTCCCTGCTTGCCATAACCCTATCCAACTAACCCTGACAGGACATCACTGCGACTAGCAGCCGTCCGTGCCACATGCTGAGGCCATTGAGACGACAACCATCCTGCCCTCAGGACTTCAGTTTTCACTCAGCCCCCAAATTCATGCTTTCTCTGACCCCAAATCTGCCTCGTCTAGTTCTGCCTCTTGTCATGAGTCTGATCACAGCATCGCTGGGCCACAGGGCCCTTTCTCATCACCCAAGGCCTTGTGAAGTCCATGAGCGAGGTCTGCCTCTGCAAGGAAGCTTTCCTGGACCTCCTAACTCTGTCCTCTGTTTTCGTGTCCATTCCCTCCCGTCCTTGCCTATCCGCTTCAGCTTGTGTATCATATTGCAAAGAGCAGTCCAGGAACCGATGGTCTCTCTGTTCTGAACTAGATTCTAAGTACTTCAAAGGCAGAGACCCAGCCAGACTTGGTTCTGACCACAGAATCGAAACCTGATTCATGGCAGGTGCCTGCAAGGCCAGAGGGGAGAGCCTGGCACTTGTGGCTTCAAAACCCAGCTGAGCCACTCATTGGCTGTGTGACCTTGGGCAGGTCCCTTGGCCTCTCTGAACCTCAGCGGGCTCCTAGGTAAAACGGGGGTTGGGGGGGAAGCCCCATGCTGGCATGTTGACCATCAGGAGGGTTAAGTGAAAAGGTGGCTGTGAAGGGGCGCGGTTAGTGCTCACAAACGATGTTTGTGAAGAGAAGGGGCCCTGGGTGGGCTCACAGCGAGCCTGCGGGCGAGCCCCACCCTCTCAGCGGGTCGCTCCTCACCTGCCAGGTGCTGAGTCCCTGGAAGAAGAAGAAGAGCGCGAAGCCCCACACCACGGAGGTGCACACGATGCAGAGCAGCGGGATGAGCTTGATCCGCTCCCCGCTGCGGAGCTGCGGGAGGGAAGAGCAGCCTGAGGGCCAGACCCTGGCCCGGCCGATTCCCACCGCCCACTCCAGCCTTCGTGCCACTTCTCAGCACACAGGATGGATCCTTCGGGAAGCCTTCCTAGATTCGCACCCTCACCTTGTGTAGCTACACAGTGAACGTGTCCCACGCCAGCAGCCTGGGGTTCTCACCCCATGTCCACCCTAGCTAGGCCCGTGCGCAGAGCCCCGTGCTGGCGGGGCGCGTTGGCCGGGGGCTCTCCTGGTGCAGAGGCTCCTCTCACACCAGCAGTCGGAGGCCCCTGCCTGTGCAGACCTGGTGACCCCCGGCTCAGACCCCCCCTGCAATCCACGGGGCTCTTCCACCCACAGGGCCACTCCTGGAGGAGGGAAGTCTGGATACAGCTGGGGTACATGCAGGAGACATTAGCCTCTCCCCTCCTCAGGCCTCATGGCAGAGCTGAAGGAAAAATTCCCCCTCTCAGTGCTACCGGAAGCAGGCTGGGCCCGGCTCTGTCCCACAGAGGCAGGGCACCGGGCGGCAGAGGCCCAGCACCCCTCACCTTCATGATAATGTAGAAGGCGAAGTAGAGAAGCAGGTTGCAGATGCCAATGGCCAATAAGTAGGAGGCGAAATCATTGGGGCGCATGATGAGCCCATAGGCAGCTCTGCCAAAGGGAGGGAGAGCTGGTGAGGCCGGGGAGGGCAAGAGCAAGGAAAGGGCTCTCCCTCACCCCTACCCCACATTTTATGATGGCGTGAGGCTGGGTTCAGAGGCCCACAGAAATTCTAGAACCCGAGGTGCCAACATCTCTCTCCTCAGCCCCCGTTTCTCATGCCCAAAGCTGAGACTTTGTTCGTGGCCCCCAAGGCAGCCAGTGGCTGGCCCAGTCCCCAGCTGTCCGCCCAGCCAGGCTACCACAGGCAATGGCCAGACTCACAGCGACCAGTTGATAATGTTGCCCATAACCAGCAGCACCATGCGGTCCTGGAGGGAAGCAGAGACACGGGGACTGAGAGGGGGAAGAGAGACAGGGAGAAAAGTGGAAGAAGGCCCAAGTCAGCCGGTGCCCACCCTCCCCTGGGCTGTCAGTGGTACCCCGCCCCCCACCCCAGAGGGAAGAGGACAGAAGAGGTTGAGGAGGGCTGGGGAGGGGCCGGTACCACATAGAGGGGCCCGCTGCACTGCCGGATGCAGTCTGTGTACAGCACGTGGAGGATGCGGCGGCAGATCCCCGAGTCTGCAAGAAGGGACCGTGCTGACGGGCACAGGCACCGCTCTCTCCCGGCCCCCGGCCCGCGCCAGCAGAGAGAACCCCAGGCCTTCGGACGGCATGGCTGTGCCAACCCTCATCCAACTCCTCACACTGTGATTCTTCCAGGGCCCCCAGCAAGAGGGCAGAACCCAAAGTCGGTAGTGAGTGCGGGTCCCCGAGGCCACCGACCCCTCCTTCCGGGGGCCCGGCTGCCCCGACCCCCACGCCCTGCCCCGGGCAGGCCCTCACCCAGCTTCCAGCGGCCCATGTAGTAGAGCTGTGTGCTGAGGAGCAGGGTGGCGATGATGTGAATGACCGAGAAGACGACCCAGAATGCTGTGTTCCCTTTGCCGAAGACCTGCCGGGGGCCGCCGCGGGCAGGGCTGAGGAGGCGCCAAGGAGAGCCGCTCCCCCAGCCCACCCTTCCTCCGGAGCAGCAGGGCTGGTGCTCTCTGGGCAGGCCCAGGGAAGGCACCTCAGGGAAGGGATAGGGGGTGCGTGCAGGGTGGGTACCGCGGGCCAGGGCCTCACCACGCCCAGCACGGAGAAGAAGATGACGATGGCCAGGCAGGCGTAGGCACTGTAGGCACTGGCGTTGATGTCTGGATGCCGCTTCTGGTAGAGCTTCAGCATGCACAGCCCAGCAATCATGTACATGAACGACGTGTCTGGGTTGGGGGACAGAAGAGTGAGCTACAAACACATCCACCAAACTTCAGCAGTGAACTCCCAGCCCAGACAGCCTGGGGGGCAGAGAAAGGCCCAACGCCTTCCCATGGCCACAGAGCAGGAGGGCAGCAGGCTCTAACGCCAGTCTCTTCAGTGTCCCTAGGACAGCACACTGCAGCCCCACTGGCTGGCATCCAGTCTGACCTCCCCTGACAGCAAGGACAACTTAGCCTGAGCACCCTAAGATCAGGGACCAGAGCTCAAGAATGTTCCTTGTCTCGACGTTTATCCATGCCTTTCCATAGCAAACACTCAACAAAGGAATGTGGTAGCACCCAGCTGCCTCTTTTCTATAAAATTAGGACATGTGTGCCCACAGGAAGCCCAGCTCCGGAGTCTCCCACAGGGGCAGAGTGTTGGGGACCCGGGGATGGTGGAGGACCTCAGGCAGGTCCCTGCTCTAGGTGTAGCCAGGGAAGCAGGAGGCCCCACTCACCAAACTGGAAGTTGGTATAGTTGGGGCAGACGTGATAGCAGGCACTAAGTAGCCCCTCCATCATCAGCGCTGTGCCCATGGCGTAGAACAGGCCGAAGTGTTTTGGGATCCCACATTCCTGTGGGGAGAAGGGAAGGGAAAGAGAAGGTGAGGCAGGAAGGGGGAGGGGATAAGAGAAGGGGAAAGAGGGACAGAGGGAGGGACCCAAAGAGGGCCAGCAGGAGAGAGGAACGGTGTGGCATGTGGTGGGGCATGTGGGCCAGACCATGCCTGCTGGAAAGGGCCTGGAGGCGAGGCCTCAGCGGCAGGTGCTGTCTCACCAGGGCGTAGAGGTCGTTGCGCAGCAGGGCCCGATTGTGGTTGATCTCCCGCTGCAGGATGATGAGCAGGAAGAGCAGCCCCAGCAGGATGTACCCCAGGTTGCTCAGGATGTTGTTGAAGGCGCTGGAAGGAGGGACAGGGGCACATGGCCTCAGCCCTACCTGCGGCAGGCATTGGCGGAGCCCTCCCCGCCTCTCCCCCCACCCCCAATCCCTAGCTCACTCCCAAGGACCCCCACCTGAGGTTGCCCAGCGGGTGGGCGCAGAGGAAGTTGTAGTAGCAGATGTCCTGATTCCCAGTGACATTCACCACCTGCAGTGGGACATGGCAGTGGGAGGGGCTGCTGAAACACCTGACTTGGCCCGGAGCCCAGGCGAGAGGGAGCCAGGCCTAGGCCACACCACGCAGTCCCACGTGGCAGGATGGCAAAGTGCCACACAAGCGGCTGGCACAGTCCCCGCCCCTCGCACTACGTGGAGCCCAAGATCATGGGGCATGACCATGACAGAGGGTCTTGCCTCACAGGCCAGAGAAAAGGGAAGAGAAACCAAGGCCTACAAAGTCCTATGATCCTAGTTGCGTAAACCCCACAACAAGCTGGGGAAGGTGCCGTCACCGTTACTGGACGGCCCCATTTTGCAGATGAGAACACTGAAGCTCCCTGAGCGCGCTCCAGGTCACCCAGCCCGTGAGGCAGAGTCAGGATCTGAACCCAGGTCTTGTGAGCTACGAATTGTGCGCACGCCAGAGCCCCAGGCTGGGACACTCGGCAAGGGTGCTCCGCACGGGCCCAGAGGAGCCAGCCCGGCCTCTCACCGTCTGGTAGGTGATCACCAGCTGCACCACCGGAAGTGCATAAAAGACCGCAATGGTGGCAATGTTCCTGTGGGGTGGGGGACAGCGGTGAGGAGGCCGAACCCGAGACACAGCCACGCCACCCCACCAGTAACAGGAAGCCTGGCCCACTCCACCCACTCACCAGAAGTAGATCTGGTACTTCTTCCGAAGGACGCGCTTGTCCTTGCGTGCCAGGTCGGCCACGTAGAGGTATTGCTGGGGAGAAGCTGCAGTGAGCCCCGCTTTCCCACTGCCCGGGAGACTGGAGAAGCCCCTCTTGCCCGGGTTAGAGGAGGACAAGAGAATCCCCCCGCCCCTCCCACAGGCCATAATTCTGCAGGGCCCGGCTCAAGGCCACCCCACTGCTGTTGGCTGGTCGGTCCGGAAGGGCTGGGAACGGAGTCAGCCTCTCCTGGGATCGATGCTGCCCCAGCTGAGCTCTTTCCCTTTGTTCCCCTAAGATGTTACCCCAGAGGGAGACGTGCTGGGGCCTGAACACAGAATCTACTTTCCTTGGGAAACCCATGGCCAGCGCCAGCCCACAGGGCATCGGACCTTGGTGCGAATGACATTCTTGTCAGAATCGATGTCCGTCAACGTGTCGTAGTCATCCTCTTCCACAGAGCTCATGGAGTCCAGGCGAGGCCGAGTGCCCACGGGGTCGAGGGAGCGATCTGGGGTGGGCAGGAGGGAACAGTTAACCCACAGGCACAGAACCTAAGGTCTGTCCCCACCCACCTAGGGCAATTGTCACAATTACTGGGCAATGGGCAGAGGCAAACTGTGGGCTCAGAGCAGGGGTGGAGGTGGGCTCAGGCCCAGGGCAAAGGTATCACAGGTGCTTCTAAGTTCTCAAGGGAAACAAGGGTGGGTTCTGGGAAGAGGCCACCAAAGAGGGACCCCTCCAGCCCTGTCCCCCTCACTGACATAGGACTTCCAGGCCAGGACCCTGAGCAGACCTTGGGCCCCAGACATAAGCAACAGAACTGAATTCGGCAGAAGTCATGCTGATTAGGTGCCCAGCTGTGTGGGTTCTGAGAGGACACGGCCTTGGCCCCCACTTGGTAGAGACCCAGTGGGCTCTGGGGTACAGCAAGGGTGACACCTTCTCCTGTTCTTTTCTGGTGCCTTCAGAAGCTTCCTCCTGTTACCTTGCCGGAGCGAAGTCCCCAGAGGCCAGGACATGATACCCCTGCCCATAGGCCCTACCCCAGCAGGCCAGGGAGTGAGGGTGCTGGCAAACGTGGCAGCAAACCAGAACATCTGGCCGAGGGGTAGTTGGGGTGCCAGTCCACCAGCATCGAGGCCAGTGCCTGCTTCTCTCAAAAGACACAAGAGCGGGCAATTATTGGCTTTAGATGGGGAAGCCATGCACAAAGCGTCTCTCTGGCCCTGGAGCCTACCGGCCCCGGTCAACGGCCCTGGCAGGAGCAGATTGGCAGAGCAGCGCCCCCCCACCCCACATCTACCCATGGCAATGCACAGCTGCCGCATCTGGCCAAAGGGGAGGCGCCGCTTGAACTGGTCGTGCCCTTCAAAGGAAAGGGAAAGTTACCGGGACGTGGGGCCAAGGAGGAGAGCATGAGAGGGGAGAGGGGCAGGGAGCCAGCAGCCCCTCTCCTGGTGCCAGCGTCTGGCAGAAGAGGCGGGTGCCCGTCACCACGCTTCACCCAGCCTGCTCCAGCCCTGCAAGGCCCCGCCTGCCTCACTCACCCTGGTAGCTGTAGGACAGGTCTCCGGTGCCCGTACTATCCCCCAGGCCGTCTGTGGACCCGGAACTGTTCTCTGCAGGGGATGGGGCATGGGACATGGTGAGGTCTCGGTGGGAGAGGATGGGGAGGCGGGGGTCGGGAGGGGCCCCGCGGCCACTCTGCTGCCTTGGAGGTGGAAGCCCAGGCTGTGAGTGGGCAAGGACAACCTCTGGTGTTGACACGTACCGAAGGAGCCGTAGTTGTAGCCCTCATAAGGGGAGCTGCCAGGGAAGGAGTCGGCGAGCACCCGAGGGTGACCTGCAATGAGAAATCAAGGGCCCCTAAGCTCTGGCAGCAGAGCGGGGCCCACAGCCAAGAAGAGAGAAGGAAGACTCCAGAGAAGAGACACGGAGGGCCACGCAGCAGCAAAGAGTAAGCACCTATCCTGACAAATGCACCTCCCTCCCACTCCCACCGGCTGCCCCAACCTCCCACGAATGGCCCCATAGAAGCCTTTGCTATCCTTTGTCCTCACTCCAGAGACAGCGGTCAGCGAACTGATGTGTCTAAATGACCAGCTAGGACAGCAAGCCCTGGGCTACCCGGGGTCCCGCCGAGACCCCCTGGTGCATCCCCTCCCTCGCCCATTCTGGACCTCAGCTCCTCTGCCCACAGCCCCTGGAGCTTACCAAGGAGAGAAGCTGAGAGAGAAGGTCCCAAGCAGGAGGGAGGACAGACAGAGAGGGAAGGATGGAAGAAAAAGAGAGAGAATGAAAGGTTAATAACCCCCCCCGGACTCTGAGCTGTATCGCCTGAGGCGGACAGACAGTGTAGCTAGACCCAGAGAATGAACTGAGTGGCGGCCATTAAGATGGGCATGTTAGGGTCGCAGGGGCACAAGAGCCCAGCCCCGTTTCCATCTGTAGAGTGTTATTCCCGATCTGAATACCCAGAAGCCCCCAGCTGGCCTTTCCTCCTCCAGCCCCCAAGGGAACCATCCAGAAAATCACAGAGCAAACTCTGCCCTCCCTGCCCAGGCCTCCGGAGGTACCGCTTTCTGGGCAGGCTCGGTCCATGGCCACCAGAAGCGTCTTCTTCCTCTGCCTGCAGGAACAGAATCCAGAGGCAAACCAGAGGGGCCAGGATGAGGATCCCTCCTACCCTGGGCTGGCCTGCCTTCCACCCTCTCCACCCATAACCCTGTCCTCTGTCTGCGACCTTAAGGTTCCTCCCAGGCTGGGAAGCAATGTGGGGTTTCCTTGCTTGGGTAGAAGGTTGAGGGCAGGGGCTGGTTTCCAGAGGAGAGGCCCATGGAGCACTGACCCTGAAAGGGACCTGCCTTCCTATGCCCCAAGATGGTGTGGAGCTGGGGCCCTGGGCTGGCTCAGATCCTGCCAGGCCAGCTCCCCTGCTCGACCCACCCCAGAAAAAGGGGATGCCCAGTGGCCCTGCTTTACCTCCAGTTCTCCCAACAGGCCAGGAGGATGGTCAGCAGATAGAAGGAGAGAAATATGCCCAGGCAAAAGAGCATACCACCAACATAGGCCTCCGCTGTTGTCGGGGGGCAGAGAGGAAGATGAGCACATCAGACCTTCCAAGGATGCTTGTCATGGCACACAAGGGCCCGGCAGGGTGAGCAACGGGCAGTTCCCCGAAATAGGCCAAACTCTGACATGATTCCTGTCTCTGCTCCTGTTGCTCCCTCAGCTAGAATTTTCTCCTCTCCTTCTTTCTCACAATCTCCATCCTGTTTTCTTTTCTTTCTTTTTCTTTTTAAGGTTTTATTTATTTATTTGATAGAGAGAGCAAGAGATCACAAGTAGGCACAGAGATGGAGGGAAGCAGGCTACCTGCTGAGCAGGGAGCCTGATCTGGGGCTCGATCCCAGGACCCTGAGATCATGACCTGAGCCCACTGAGCCACCCAGGCGCCCCCTCCATCCTGTTTTTTAAACACAGCTTCCTTCCAAACACAGCTCAGAGGCTGCGTCCTCTAGGAAAGCTTCTCTGTCCTATGGTCCCAGTGACTGTCCTTTGCCCTTCACAGCTTCAGCACACTACCCAGAAGCGGGCCCCTGTTCTTCAGACAGGAACTCCCTGAGGACTCCAGCCAGTGCGTAACACCCGGCACAAAGACGGCGCTCAAGAAATATTTGCGGAATAAAGATTTCCTACAAGACAGGCAGCTTCTTTCCCCTCCCATTACAATCCCTTATTTTTAGGTTCTATTTTCCAGTTTACAAAGGGCTCCATTCAATCACTCGGTAAATATTTATCGAGCATGACTAAGGGGCCTAACACTTTCCGGCTAATTTTGTGCTAAACCTCACAATTTGGTGAGACTACTGGGACAGATCTATTACCATCAAGACAGAGAGACAGGGAAACTGAGGTTCAGTGAGACTGCACGGCTCACAAGGGGTGAAGAGAGAACTGAAACTCAGTACTTCAATTATTAGTGTCTGACTCTGTACCACACCACCCTGGGACCCACCTCCGCAACCCCCATCGTGAAGGCTCCCAAGAACACTCCCCCTTCCAGACCCACCATCTGCGTGTAGGCCGCCCCCCTCCCCGCCGACGGTTCTGAGAGGAAGAGCCTCCCTCTTCCTCACTCAGCCACCCACACTCACATGTGACTGCTCGAGATACCACCACTGACAGGGTTTTCTGGCGGTGCCCTTGATCAACCGGTTCATCTGGAAGCAGAACGTCAAACAAGAAGCTGCCTGGAGCTTGGCTAAAGTTTGTGGGACCAGGCCTGGGAGAGTCCGGGGCCAAAACCTCACATCCCGGCGGACCTACCCATCAGCCACGCAGGTTCTTCTACCTCCTGGGGAGCGACCAAGCCCTCCCCACCCCAGGAGGCCCAGGGCACACCGTGTACCTTCTACAAAGGGGTAGAAAGGCAAAGAGCCCCCGCAGGCCTGGTCTTCGGTCTTCACCACCACCACCACGTAAAAGCTATTGCTGGGGAAGTCTTTGCGCTGCAGGATGACGATGGGGATGACAAAACCATCATTGTCGTCAACCACCATCAAAATCAATCCACAAAATACGCACTTGATTTTATTTAGCCTGCATTAGGGTCCCTACGAGATAAGCACTAACGCTGCCCTTAATTAGGCTTTAGGGTTATGTGGCCAGTAAGTGGTACAGCAGGGTTGTCTGCTCCAGAGCCCAAACCGTGACCGCGTGCCACCCAGGTGAGCACATGTGTGCACGACCCACCAGCAGGGGACCCAGGCGCGCGCCGTCCGGTCTGCGCATAAGCCAGAAGAAAAAGTGGAGGGGCCTGCTGCTCCCCTCAGTTGCAACACGATGTGGTCAGGTGAGTGTGTGGCTTCAGCCCCCTGCCCCCAGCACAGGTTTCGGCCTTTTCAAGGGCAGCACTCAGCAGCAGCCGGGACCCTTTTCTCAATCTCTCTCTCTCTCTCTCTCTTTTTTTAGATCTTACTTACTTATTTGACAGAGAGAGAGTGAGCTCAAGCAGGGGGAGCAGCAGGCAGAGGGAGAGAGAAGGAGGCTCCCCGACGAGCAGACAGCCCGATGCGGGACTTGATCCCAGGATCCCGGGATCATGACCTGAGCTGAAGGCAGACGCTGAACCGACTGAGCCACCCAGGCGCCCCTCCTTTCCCCCCTCCTAGCTCTCGTTACAGTGAATGAAATAGATACGACAGCCAGAAAGGGTTCTCTGCTCTTTCCTACCCCACAAGGTGATTGGGATGATGATTCAACCCTCACATTAAGTGCAGAGCCCCAAATCTCAGAGACTGGCAGGCCAAGACTCAGTCTTATCAGTAGGGTAAAAATGGGGGCAGGGGTGAAGGCGCAAAGGTTTGGAAAGCTCATCCCCTGGCTACATCTCCTACAGGGTCATGCGCATTTCCTACCTGCACCGTGATGGCAGCCTTCTTGGTCATAGTCTGGTACATGCCAATGAAGGCTACGTTGTTGTCTAGGTCATAGACAGGGCACTACAGAAGGAGGAGGGGAGAGGCAAATGGGCAGGAACCCAGGCCCTGGGCCCCCTCTTTAGCAGTCCTGCTCCCCGCTGGTGGAGAGCAAAAAAGGGCAGACAACCTACCAGGACATCCTGGATGGAGATGACTGAGCAGGGGAAGGCCTTATTGGAGGTCACCTTGACAATCACTGAATCCACTCCCTCCGGGAACTCATACTTGAAGTACTGAGGGCACAGGAGGGCAAGGAGAGCCCCATCTCATAAGGATGCTCTCTCTGTCCCTCTAGAAGGGAACAGTGTGTATCCTCTCAGGGTTGGGCAGTGGAGGCTCTCGGGGGAGAATAACCCTGACCCCAAGCAGCCCAATTATATCACTCCCCTCAACCTCAGCTGGGCACTCACGATAGTGTCCCAAGAGGCAAGGAGGAAAGGTGGCAGCCAGACCCCATGCCTCTGCACATCCACGTGGCCTGTCCCTGACCACCTCAGGGCCAGAGCTCCTATTTCCAGACAGTCCCTCCACGGCCAGGGGGCAGTCAACCTGGGACTCTGCTGACCACTCCCGCTCCCATGTCCCCGCTTCTCCCGAGGGCCAGCTGCCAGACAGATCTTACCTGGGGCTGGGCTGCCGTGGTATTGAAGCTAAACTGCTCCCCAGTCCTGGAGGGAGAAGAGCCCCCCCATCACGGTCACTTGCAGAGCCTGGCAAAGAGGCCAGGCCCGTGGTCCCCTGGGATGGCCCTTGCAGACCTGAGCACAAAGTCATCCATCCGGCTGACCCGGAGCTGGTAGGTGGTGTTGACCGGTGACAGGGTGGACACGTCCACATAGAAGAACTGGACCTCGGACTCATTCTTGGTGGGGGGCTGGCACAGAGTCCGCTCCACCTTCTGGTACAGGTACTTGCGCTGATACCTACAGCCCAAAGCAGAAAGCAGGACATTATTACTGTCCCAGCCAGCAGGCCACACCACAGGAGCAAGGCCCCGACTCCCCATCTCTGGTTTCCAACGTCTACCTACTCCTCCCCCAGCTAGGCTGACAAGCTCTAGGCTGGCTGGCCTGGCCACTGAGCAGCCCTCTGGTTCAGGGAATGGGGACGAGAAACAGAGGGGCTCCTGGGTGGCCTGAGGCCCTGGATCAGGCCCTAGGTGAGGCTCTCCCCCTCCCTGATCCCCAGGTCCTACTCACAGCCCTCGCAGGATTAGGGGCACCTGGAAGGACACCACAGCCTCCTTCTGACGGACCACGAACAGCAAAGGAGCCCCCTTCTGCTTGTTCAGGACATTCACGGACACACGCACGCCTTCTGTCTGCAGAATGACATGGAGACGCCCCTCAGTCAAGCCTGCGGTGACTCCACCTCTGTTCCTTGGGACACATGGCTCCAGAGACCATGAGCCCGTCATGCCAACCACTTTGTTCTCCACCCACAACCACCCCAGTCAGGCTGGTCAGCTCGCTATGCCCCTTCTGCCAGAGCAGCCCCAGTCTCCAGGAGGGATCTGTTCTGAGTTAGAGGAGAGGCTCTTGGAAGAGGGCCCGTCCTGGCTGGCAGACATGTGCAGGACAATGGGACCCACACAACCACAGGGCCTCACTTCCCAACAGGAAACACAACGGAGACTTTGGCCAAACCCAGGATCCGCCATACCTATCCATGTTCACGGGATATACTCGCACAGGGACACGGGGACACAGGAGAGCAAGAAGTGTTCCTTAATTTTCTTCCTTGTGAGCCAGGAAGTCCCCATTCAACAACTAATCTGGGGGCCAGAGCCAGTGGGGAGGTGGGGAACGAGACTGTTGAAAGCTAAGAAAGCCAAGTTCTATCCTTAGCTCTGACCAAGGGCCAGGGCTGTGGAGAAGTCACTTCACACCTCTGAGCCCCGATTTCCCCCTCTGTAAAATGCAGACACTCTCACTCTTGGTGCATGGAGGAACGTACAGTGGGAGCTCAAGAAAATCAGTCAATGGATCCTGGCAAATGCTTGTTATTGGGCTGCTGAGACTGAGCCCGAGGGCAATGTTTCCCAGAGGGGTAGAAAGTAACTCTCAGGATGACCCCAGTTATGGGGGAGAAGGAAGAAAGGACTCCAAGCAGGAGGACATCAAACTTCAGAAAAACAGGCACTAAAGGCAGCTGCTGGTCTGCCACAGAAGGCAGATCCTGCCCCATTCTGAAAAATAATCACACTGCCACTCTCAGCTCTACCACTTCTTAGTAAATGCAATCATGGAGAGAGCCAGGCAGGAGACCACAGAGCCAGGCTCCAACAGTTCTCCAAATCTCAGCTCTGCCCGGGGTCTAGACTTCCTAGATCTAGCTACAATAATGCTTAACACGTGGTTGGGGAAAAAATGAAAGAGAAAGTCAGGGTGAGGTAGATTCCCCATTGGAGACAAACTTTCTCTCTCCTCCCATCCCACTTGGAGTTGGTCTTATCTCCACCACCTCTGACTGAACAAGACCAGGGGGCTTTCTAAGGCAGAGAGTGGGAAGTCCTGCACTCATCTCCCTGGGGAGTCTCAGCTATAACTTGGCCAAGCAGAGCCTTTCAGTCAGTCTGTCTCACCTCCTTGGGGTTTTGTGGGCCAAGCCCATTAGCTAGCCTGCTTCTGCCTGCACCCAGACGTGTGGGGCTGTCAGCTTTGGGGTGCTGGACCAGCCCTGCTCAGAGCACAGCTGGTGGAAAGGAGGGGCTCAAAGAGAAGATGGGAAGGAGACAACTTTAGAAACTGTCCAGTGGGAGCCTCAGAGAAACGCTGATGGCAAAAGCAAGGAGGACTGGTCAAAGAGTCCACTGCGGTTCTGGGAAAACGAAACCCAGTGGGGTGCCGCGTTCATGGCCCCCTAAAAGAGCAGAGGATTGACTGACTGGCAGAGCGCTGGTCTGCTCACCCACTCACCACCAGCCCCCAGCCCGGCCCAGGCCAGCCCTCACCCGGTTTCGGGTCACAGTGTGGTTGAAGGTGTAGATGTTGACCAGCTCGCTGTTGACCTCATCCACGTAGGTGCGCTCAAACTCCGCGTCTTTCTGCGAGACGTTCTTGGGCCCCAGAACCCCCAGATGGCTCTCGACCGAGGCCACCAAGAGCGCCAAGAAGGGCAAGCCCAGAGCGAACATGGCCCCGGCAAGGCGGCAGTGGCGGCGGCGACAGCGGCGGTGGCGGGGACGGCGACAGGCGACAGGACTCCTCCGGGACGGGTTGCGGCTCTGGCCGCAGCTTCCAGCATCTCACCAGGACCAGAACTTTAACCCCGGCCTGAGATTAGGAAATGTCCCCTCCCCGGAGCCGCAGAGACGCTCCCAGGGGGCCCGGCGGGGAGGGGCGGCGGGAGAGGGAGGGGAGGGTGTGGGGTACGCACCAGCTCGCGAGGGGCTGAGCGCGGCCCGGAGACCCCGCGGCCTCCGGCCGGGGCCGTGAGAGCCCGGGGGCGGCTGGTTGCTGGGAGCTAGGAGACGCCGGGGAAAGGGGAGGGAGGGAGGGAGGGAAGCCGGCGGCGGGGGCGGCCGGGAAAGGAGGAGGGTCTGAGGGTGAGGAGCGTGAAAGGTGGCAGCGACCCGACGCCGCGCGGCGCGGCACCGCGCGTTTTCCGGGGCGCGGGCCCTTTAAGGGCGGGCGGCCGCGGCGGCCCCCTTTCTCGCAACTCCGGGGAGTGTGCGGTGCCGCGAGGCGGTAAACAGCACGGCGGCCGGCCCGCCCGCTGACGTCAGGAGAAACTGACACAGATTTAAAGGGCCAAGTCCCGGATTGGGCCTTAAAGGGGCCGCAACCCTCCAGCTGGAAGCCACCTTGAACTCCTGTCTGGCTACTACCTCCTCTTTCGTAATCCTACCCGTCTCTGGAAGCTCCCTTTGGTTGGAATAGATGGATGTCTCCGTGAAGGATCTCCAAGTACTGGATTCTTGTTGACAAAGACTTCTTTGCTCAACGTAAGGATCCACCTCCATCCTCACCGCGTTTACCACCGACATCCTCCATCCTTGGGCCATTAAGAAAGGAAGAGCTCATTTAGGAGGACTGGACGGGCGCCTTCCCCCGGAGGGACAGCTGAGGCAAAACTACAGAAGGAACCTCTGTGTCCTCTCACCTTTTTCTGCAGCGGCCTCAAGGCTTCAGGGAGGCCTGGAAGCTTGCAGGGCTTTCTCCTCTTCTCTGCAGAGGCAGCTAAAAGGCTCATTGAAAGACAGTGGCTTTCAGTATAAATCGATAAAAACTTCTCTACAAAATATTTTGGCCTGTGTTTCAAGAAATTTAAAGAGCTTTATACTCTTTGACAGAGTAATTTCACTTTTGGGGCTCTATCCTGAGGAAATATGAAATACAGATTAAAAATGTATAGACATGGGCGCCTGGGTGGCTCCGTGGGTTAGGCCGCTGCCTTCGGCTCGGGTCATGATCTCAGGGTCCTGGGATCGAGTCCTGCATCAGTCTCTCTGCTCAGCAGGGAGCCTGCTTCCCTCTCTCCCTCTCTCTGCCTACCTCTCTGCCTACTTGTGATCTTTCTCTGTCAAATAAACAAATAAAAATCTTTAAAAAAAATGTATAGGCAGTAATGCTTATGATTGCGATATTTGTAACATAAAGCATAAAGGAAACAACCTAAATGTCCATAATGAGGAAATGGTTAAAAGTGCTATTATGAAGCCATCCAAAATGAAGCTTAAGACTTTAAGGAACATGTCAACAGAGAACACTCACAATATGACACTATATCAAGAGTATGGTTTCCAGGGGCGCCTGGGTGGCTCAGTGGGTTAAAGCCTCTGCCTTGGGCTCAGGTCATGATCTCAGGGTCCTGGGATCGAGCCCCACATCGGGCTCTCTGCTCCGCGGGGAGCCTGCTTCCTCTTCTCTCTCTGCCTGCCTCTCTGCCTACTTGTGATCTATGTCTGTCAAATAAATAAATAAAATCTTAAAAAAAAAAAAAAAAAGAAAAGAGTATGGTTTCCAAATATGTAGGCATGCATAGAAAAGCATCGAGAAATCTTTGAATTACAGATGACTCTTAAAATGACATGTATTATTTCATCTAATTCCAAAAGTATAGAAAAGTAGCAAAAAGAAAAAAAATCACTGGACTATGGATGGTTTCAAAATGTTTTTAGATCTTTTAAAAGTGTATACCTTTTGGGGTGCCTGGGTGGCTCAGTCCTTAAGCATCTGCCTTCAACTCAGGTCATGATCACAGGGTCCTGGGATCAAATTCCACATCAGGCTCCCTGCTCAGCAGGGAGTCTGCGTCTCCTTCTCCCACTCCCCCTGCTTGTATTCCCTCTCAAGCTGTGTCTCTGTCAAATAAATAAATAAAATCTTAAAAATAAATAAATAAAAATTTATATTTTCTAGGATACACATGGATTTCTAAGATAAATAAGATTTGTTTAAAGGAAAAGAAATGTAACATGGCCACCTCTGACATCGGCGGACACCCGCATGAAGCCACCTGGGCCAGAGACTTGTGAGAATTCTCTTCCTTCCAAGATTCCAGCAGCCACAGCTCCTGCCCCTGCCTTATTCTCTGGGCTTTGTTCCAACAAGGACTATTTTATCTCATAGCCAATTATAAATATTTATTCATTCCTGCAATAAATATTTAATGGGCACCTACTATGTGCAGGTACTGTTCTATTTATACTAGGCAAATGGTATGTGCAAGGATTAGACCTGGCCCCCTGCCCAAGCATTCATGCTTGAGGATGAAGATCAAAAGCAGGCTGCAGGATCTGAAGAACCCTGGAAAGTCAGACCAAAGGGAAGCTTAGCAGACTCCTGGACCAAGCCCTCGTTTTACAGACAGTAGAGTAGGTAATTTATTAGACTCCAGCACATTTGTACAAATCCGAACTGGAGGACCCTCAGGATAACAGGAAGAGTTTTCATTATAAGCCCATGCAGTCCCCAGAAGTTTTTATCGATTTATACTGTAAGTCACTATCTACAGTGGATGTAGGATTTCCACACGCCAAGTGAATTCCACTTTCTCTTTCATGGTGACCTCCTCCTCATCTTGCCAGTAAATCTGGAATTTTAAGAAATACTCCCATTCTGAGTTTGAGCTCCCCACTTAGCTTGATGTAATTTAACTGGTTTCTGGAACTTTCCTGGGTACTGTTAGAACCTCTGTTCGCAGCTATAGGCTGGTTGGTCCAGGTGCTATATTGAATAAGCCCAGGCTGGGGGCACTCCAACTCTGCCTCTTAGGCTTTGGGGCAAAGCGTGCCCTCCCACCCTGCCCGGCCTGTTTAAAATGCATAACCAGACATGACTTCCAGTTCTTGAGTTGTGGTCTCTAGAAGTGCAGCCCAGGAATCTGGGTTTTACGAGCGCTCCAGAGGCTTGATATGCACAATAGATTTTGAGCTAGACAACTGGGATGGGGATTGCTGATACTTGTTTGCTCCCTTTCTTCTAGAAGTATCTTAGGAGAAATCTGTCTAAATAAACCCAGAAGGGATCCTTCCCTTTTACAAGGGCTCATGGGCTTAACCTTTGAATCCTCAGCAACGTCTGTGTTGGAACAGGGCTGGAGGGCAACAGCCCCAGACCTTCTTGTGGTTCTCAGGTCTGCGGAACTTTCCTCAGCCCTTCTGCCCCACCTCCCTAGGGAGGGAACAGCACAACCCAGTTATGAATAGGTCCTTTCTCAGGTCTGGTAGTGCTGAGAGAAGGCCTTTTTGTTGGCTATAGCAGTTAGCATAAAAGAAGAGCAGTGCTGGGTCTCAAAACCAGACTTATGAGAGCAAAGCAGATATCAAGGCCTCAGAGCAGCCCCCTGGACCTTCTGTGCTGGTCCCGCTACTGCATTATCTGCCACCTTATACAAAAAAACAAAAACAAAAACAAAAACAAAAACAAAAAACCACAACTGACTCCAGCCCTGGCAATGAGGGCAGGGTACGGTCACAAGGCTCAGATGACTTCCTTCTACTTCCCTGTGTGCCATCCTTCTGATCCTGAGTGCAGAAAGGACCTAAGAAATGGGACCATTAACCAGGGAGCTGACAAGATTCCCAGTTTTCCACAGAGGGTAGAGTGGCTGTGCCTACGGGTGGGTGGCAGGATCAAACCCAACATTAGAATTAAGTAACTTTTACCCAGAAAAAGAAAGTTACACAAGCAAGCCCTCTAAAGGAAGTGGACTTGAAGTTCCCTATTTTCATCATGACCATAAAAGGGTCTCAGTGTATCCAGGGGGAGCTCAAACAGAATGGCCCAGAAGCCTCAGCAGCAAAAGCCCTGTATAGCCCTTCTTTCTCTCCATCGTGCAAGCGCTGTTCTTTCTCAGGGCTGCCCTCGGGTCTGGTCATCTCTCTAAGGTCTATGAAAACGGGATGCACATCAGATTAGGGCTCAGAGTATTTACTCCGTCATTCTGGGGCTCAGGTCTCAAACCTGTCACATGCCTTCATGGTACTATGGAAAAAGCAAGGACTTTGATGTCAGAAAGTTCTGTGTAAGTCCTTGCACTGTGCATCATGGTGGAATTAACCTTTCTGAGCCTTCCAGAGTCATGGCTTTTGCCCCTTTACCTCCTAAATGCAGCACAGGGGAGCTGGGCTTGGCTGCCTGCACTATCCTGAACTATTGTCTCAAGAGTAGGAGGGGAGTCAAGGGAGAGCAGTTTTGACTGAGGGGGCAAACTTTCTGCCACAGACAGATCAGCCACTTTCCCTTTCCTGGGCTTTCACCATTCAGACTGAGAAACATGAACAGTACATCAGGCCCTGCCTCCTTGTTCCCTGTGGCCGTGTGCTGGAATCAACGTCAGAGCTTTGCAGGAAATGAAGCTGGTCAATTAGGCTGCTGAGAACAAGGAGATAAAAAAATGGATCAACTCAAATCTGTCTCCAAAGATCACTGATTAAGAATAAGCCATCTTCCTATCTCAAGAAAGCTTGGGTGTCCAGCTACGAAATCAGAAGACGCAACTCAAGAAGCTTTTCGTCCTCTCTGGCTCTTATCTACAGATAACAGAGGCAGCTTCTCAGCCGTTACTCCATGTTGCTCTCAATAATAGAAAGAGTTCGCTCTCTTTACACTCTGGCTCACATACAGGCCACCTCCCGTAGCTTCTCCTGTTACCTCCCTGGTCCTCCGAGCCTTCACGATGGTGATTCTCTCATCCAAGACACCTTTGTTCCTCTGAACCAGTCTTTTTCTTCAGTTTCACTTTTCCTATAAAAACTATCTTATTGGGGCGCCTGGGTGACTCAGTCGTTAAGCGTCTGCCCTCAGCTCAGGTCGTGGTCCCAAGGTCTTGGAATCAAGCTGGCATCGGGCTCCTTGCTCAGTGGGAGGCCTGCTTCTCCCTCTCCCACTCCCCCTGCTTGTGTTCCCTCTCTCGCTGTCTCTCTCTGACAAAATCTTTGAAAACAAAAAACAAAACAATAAACTATCTTATTAATTCCATCTAGTTTCAATCAAATAATTCCAGAAAATGTGTCGAAAACTTTTGTGATGGGTATGTATGGCATCTAGTTTTTAAGTGACTTTTGTTGATCCTTATTAATAACCTGCATTGTTCCTCACAAGCAGCAGCGTAGTATCATTGAAAGAACAGGAAGTGCAGTTGAAAGATTTGTATTGATTTCGGTGCTGATGGTTGGCTAGATGACCATGAACAAATCACTCAACCTCCTGTTCATTCATTCTTTCGTTTATTCAATGCCTAGTGTGTACTAGTCACTAAGCTGGGTGCTGGGAACACAGATACTTACAACACATTCTCTGTTCTTAAGAATTCATAATCTAACAGTGTGGACAAATGGGTAAGCATATAATACAGAGTAAGTGCAATGATAAAAGAGTTACACAAGGTATTATGGGAACTCAGAGATGAGAGATCTAGTACAAACCAGAGCTGGAAATGAGGGAAATCAGGAGAAATCAGAAAATACCCCAGGAGGTGTCCCTCAGGGGGATCTGAAAAGATGAATAGAAGATGGTCTAGCAAAGGAATAGGAGCATTTTCCAGACAAGGGGTCTTGACTTAGAGCAAAGTCATAGACTCAAAGTTCAGTGCTATTGGCACAAAGGTCCAAAGGGGTGGGAGGATACGCATTGAAGAGGGTCAAGTCATGGAGGGCATCGGATGTTCTATCTAATGGCTTCGACTGCTAGTTATTGATGAGCTTACCACGGTACACTGACGTGTCACGAAGGTCAAAGCTTGAGCAGTTTGCAAAACGTCTTTTGAGAACATAAAAGCAATAGTATAAAATCAGGCCAGAGTAGAAGATAGACAATGTGTTAATCAAACATCGAAGAACTTTGCTTCGTGGCTATGTAAAAATATGTTGCTGAGTGAAGATTTCACCCCTGCAATGACAGGAGAAAAGTAGATGGGACTCTCCTGCTGGTTTTGTCCAGTTTTTCCCCAAGTGGGTGCTGGCAAGGGAGCCTTCCCTCCTACCCACTTGTCCCCGGCCAGTGATGTTCACCTGACTAGTAGTTTGGATGCGCTTGACAAAGGGCCTGGGCTGCTTTCACTACTGCCTGTGACTTCAAGGGAACCAGTGAGCTCCTGACAAAGGCAAAGCCTCCAGGGGAGGACAGGGTAGAGAAGAACCTGGTGTGATTAGACAGGGGAGGAAGACGACTAGAAAAACACAAGTATCTTGGGATCTCCATATTCTCTTCTCTTCCAGGACTGAACCAGTTTAACTCAGTAGCATCACTGTGGTGAAGAGTGATGAAGTGGATGATACAAAAAAAACCACAGAAGCTTGCAGCTGCTAAGAAACATTTTAGTGGCATAGCCATCTGCTGTAATTACTGCTGGCGTGGTTGGTCGCTAGTCATCAGGTTGGGTCCTGATGGCCCAGTTGAGTAACTGACTCTTGTTCTACGATCATTACTGTAAAGAGGTCATACTTGGGTCAGGCTGTTTTAGACTGGGAGGCAAAGATGCAACGTGAGAGCTGAGTCCATGCTCAAGGTTCCTGTCCTGAACTCTGTGGTCACGTTATGGGCCTGAGGCCACTGATGCCGTTCATCCAGCTCAGATGAGGTGGTCTACAGCACACAACCAGCCTAACCTGCCTGCGCAAACAGTCCGGACTCACGGGTAAAGGGCGACTGCGAGGAGGCAGCTGTGCTTTCTTAACGTCTCTGTATGAATGAACCCTCAATGTTTTCATCTACCCTTGTGGTCCCCACCCCCTACTCCTCAGCACATGGAAGCTGTTAACTTTCTATTTTAATTATCTTTTCACCATTTGACTATACTTAGTTTCCTGTTTCCTTTAGATCTTAAACTTCATTTACCCAAGTGTCTTCCTGACAGTCTGAACTTAATGGACATGTTAACAGCGAAGCAGTCTTTGAACCCCTTCATGTGTACCACCACAAATTCTTGCTCCATAAACACAATTTCACTCTACTGCTGGTTTCAGGTAGAAAGCAAGATGGCTAGGTAACGAACTTTAAATAAATTCTAATAATCATGTGGCTGTGTGGAGGACAGAAGGTAACAGAGTATACCAGCTGCAGAAAGTTCTGAAGGAAGCTGCTGGCTTGGTCCAGGTGAGAAGATGCTCGCGTCATTCCCAGGACCTTCAACTGAAGGGAAACTGGGAATGTATCTATCATGAACTCACTGAATCAGAATCTACAACTAGAAAGACAGCCCAGATTGGATGAGTAGTGGCAAGGCAAGGACTCTGAAATCCGGTTTTAAAGCTAGGTTCAAATCCCAGCTCAGGCACCAAAATTATAGGACTTCTTAGATGGATACCATCCATCTCTCCCTGGGCCTCTCAGCCAACAGCAGAAAGGGGATGGATACACCTACATAATATTAGTGGGACTTTCTCCCTAGATGGCACAAGAACTCAAAATAGTCCAATTAATTTGAAGTACTTGAGTGCATGCTGGGGGCGGGGAGGGGAAGAGCAGAAAGAGTTACTCTAGTGTAAAAAAGGAAACTGATGATTATTAGTGTGAGGAATAGAGTGAGAAACAGTGGAAATTACAAATTTAATGTGAATAAATTCTGAAGATTGAAATTAGGAAAAAAGACCAAGAGGTTAGTTTAACAGTTTAAGAATCAGTTCTTTTTAACTGACAGATACGCATAAGCAATCTGAAATACTTCCTCTGACAACTTCCCCAGGTGTCTAGTTAGGGTTCCCTGTATCTGCTCATCCCAACCTTCCCTCCTTCAACCCTGAGATGTGAGGACAGTCAGCCCAGTACATTCAGTTCCCTGGAAAAGCGGCAGAATGTTCTAAGTATCCAATGTGCTTGTGATAAGGTTTGGGGGGGGTGGGGGGTGGGAGGGGGAAGCATCCCCTTTTTCCCCCACTGGAATCCAGACTCTGATAAAGGAGACAGAAAGACATAAGCAAGTTTGAGTGAAATGTTTACATTTATATCGAAATATGCACTAAAACAGAATGAGTTCTACTAGTCAATGAAACTTCGCCAAAGCAGAATCACAAACTTCTGTTGGGGAGGTCCAGTCAGCTAGCAGCAGTGATCCCCAAGCAGGAACACCAAGGAGAAGCCTGGGAGACCCCACTCCAAAAAGCCTCCTTTCAAGAGACCCCAACTCACTTCTCCCACATGCACCCACACAGATTTAGGAGCGTGGACATGCTCCTCATTTTCATATATTTTTAGTTTCTTCTTCACTGCAATAAATATAAAATTGGCAATGCTCATACACCACAGCACAGACAATATTTCAGGCTTTAGCATACAACTGTAAACAGTGACTAGGTTTTTTAAAAAGTGTTTTTGTTTGTTAACGAGAGACAGAATTCTTAAGAGCAGGGCATGAGCTACTCAAGATTTGTTTTGTTGGGTAAAGGTTTTTCACAGAAGTTCTGGTTTAGAAAGTTGCCTCCAACAGTCCAAAAAGACCCTAAAGTGGGCGCCAGACCACTGCCTGTGGCAGCCTAGGATACGGAGGCAGCAAAACACCATGCCTTAGGTCATCCCTGGCAGGACATCCTCAACCTGCCACTTTTACGATGCGTCTACAGAAATCCACAGCCATCACTGGCTGCTGGCAACGTATCGGGAATGGATGGGCGAAGGAATGAAAATTTGCTGGGAGGGAGGATCAGAACACCTCTGCTAGCTGTCTGGAAAGTTGGCCCCTTAATCACAATGACAACTAGGACATTTCATTTGGACAGTGCATAACATTCAAATATACATGAAAGTATAAAGAGAGACATCCAAAGAGTAAGCAGTAAGTTCTGTCACTGTAGCAAACAGGGATGTCTATCAAAGAAAAACAGATGAACACTTTTTGCCTAAAGCAGTGCAAAGAAAGTGGGCAAGAAATCAAAGTGGACTCGGTATCTGCACGTTAGCAATGGGGCAGATTTTATTTAAGAGGCTAGTGGTTCAAATACTATTGCTCGAATCGCTCTGGTAGGTATAAAACGTAGTAACACCCAAGGTTTACACACATAAGCAAAGGAGCCGAAGGTCAGCTCACCAAGGGCTATTTGATCCTTAGCCAAGAGGGAAGCCAGAAGCGCATGCCGCAGGAATAACCTAATGGGTTTGTCTGGGCGATACTCCCGCCCTCTGACAAATGGAAAAAACCCCGGATAAGATGGGTCTTTTCGCACACAAACTTCTCTGCCCTCCTTAGAACTATGCCTCAGCTAAGAAAAAACCTGTCTTGATAAACTCAAGAATCTGGGCTCCTAAAGACAGAGGGAACCTTAATGTGGGAAACGAGTCTAGTAAACATCACATGTACTTTCTGTCGTTAGTGAAGACATGATACATTCAGACACGTATTTAAAAAAAAAAAAAAAAAAAGACTAAAAGTAAAACCAAAAAAATTCCTAGAAAGACGTTTCACAAGAAAAACATCAGCCCAAGTTCTATTCCTCTCCATGAGAAGTGGCTCCTAGCACAAATCAGCAACCCCTCCAGCTCGCCAAAGCACCAGCACTTGCCTTGCAAGCAGAACATCGGACATATGCCTTAGTCGCTGAACTTGAATGTTAAACACAATCAGTGCAGAGCACATTCTGATAGGCTACTCCAATACCCACCTGGTCCAGTTTAAAATATTTGTTTGTAGGTCCAGTTTGTACATATCCCATAGGTATACTGAACAATTAACCATGTACTGTCCCACTGTTTTTGAAATGGCAGTTCTTAAAGCTCAAGCAAACCATTAAGATCATAAAGAGCTCTCTCAAAAGAAATTCTCAAACCCTGAAAGTCAAACAAACCTAGTTCTTTTTCACTAAAATGGTGGGATCAAGGCAGAAGGCCTACTCTGAAGAGCGGCTCCATTTGCTTCCCCATGAAAAAAGGCCAAATTTTTCTGGACTGATATAATTTAAAAAACTAAGCCAATAAAAAAATAAAATATACATCCTAAGATACTATAAAACTCGAAATAATGTCAGGGCTTATGGAATGGGAAACAGAGTTCTGGTTGCCTTTTTTTTTTTTTTCTCTCTCCAAAAAAAGTGTAGCACATCTTGAGGGAAAAACAAACCAAACCAAACCAGAACTCCAAATGTGGACAGCACTACACAGACTACGCACAGAGCACCACACAAGAATGAGTTGCACATCAGTACTATCATCATGAGAGTAACTGGCTGGGGACTTACATTTCCAGCAACAGAGCTCCTAGGTCAAAAATGTGTTAAAAGCCTGTAATGTCAACAAGGACCCCCCCCCCAAAAAAAACAAAGAGGGGATGAGGGGAAATAGGGAGGAAAGGCTGCATGCATGGGTCTATTATAGACATGATATTCAGCAGCATAAAAATAATACCCTCCATAGAGTCCCCCAAATGGGGCAAAACCTATCTTCCACTGCTAAACATGGGAAAGATTAAGAGAGTGGAACAAATTCACTTGTAACCATAGCATATCCCATATCTGAATCACAAGCATGTTCGATCTGATGCTGTATGTTAAGAAAATGTTGTGAATACATAGGACTAAAGCAAACTAAAAACACAGGGCTAAATTATTAACTTTAAAAACTGGAAAAGACATCTGTTTTAAAGCCAAGTTGGTGTGATCCTGATCGTTACTCTATATGACATAATCCATAGAAAGAAAAGCCAAGAAAAAAAAATCTTCATTTTGTTCAGTCCTTAGGCTCGATGTTGTCCTAGGAAAAACTGTGATAATTCAATGAGTATGTCACACATACAACTAAAAAAGTCCCCTTCTGGTTTCAAATGAATTTAAACAACAATCTTCCTTGGCTAATTTGTCTCCTGTGTCAAACCAACCTTCTATGTACAGGACCAATTTAAATCCCTCCTCCCCTTCAAACACTAGATATGAACATCCAGGAACATTCTACAATGCAAAGTGCCTTAGGAAAGAGAAGGATTCTGTAGTGCCAGTGATATAACTGATCTGAGGAAGCTGGGGTGCGAGTAACACTGATGGGAGCCAGTCAGGCGATGGTGGTTTGTTTCTCTTCCGGGGTCTCCTCCAATAACTGCATGATCAGTTCATGCAGGGGTTTGCAGATCTTGGCGTAGCCCCCTCCTGTGAGGTGCAGAAAATCAAACATGTCGTGGCAGGAGATGGCACCGTCCGAGTGCACGAAGCCCCCGTCTGTGTCCAGGAGCTGGACGTTGGCGAGCTTCGGCAGGGAAACCTTGAGGAGCTGGTTCACCTTGGCATTCTTTTGCCTCAACGGGTTGGGCTTCTCACCTCGAGGTAACAAACCCTGGGGCAAAGCAGAGAAGAGCAGAAGATGAGAAGAGTCACTGGTTTTTCTCTACTGACTTATCTGTGGTTTCCAAGATTCCTGGAAGGACTGCTGCATTAGACACTCTTGAAACTTTGATTTCTCAAACACGGGACCAGAAACTCTGGACTAGATGGGTTTTAGTGACAGTTCTTTGACCACTCCTCCTCCTGTCCCTTAACTGTTGGTATGCTTCAGGGTCTTGTCCTTGACCCGCTACTCGGCCCACTCTGAACGCTCTAGCCCATAACCAAACTTCCCAAACTTCCTGAGGCACTCCCGACCTGACATGTCCAAAACCAATTCATCATCTCCCCACGCTATGCTCCTTTCACATCCTCTGTACAAACGGACCATTCCGACATCCCTGCATCTTTCCCTTCACACACCTTATCTATTTATCATTAAACTACTCAGCTTTTACATCCTCAGTACTTTCCAAAACATTTTTGCCCCTTTCATTCTGGTTACACATGCTGCTATGGCTTGGAAACTTATCACTATTCACTCAGTTAACGTAAAGTCTCCTGACTGGTCTTCCTACCTCCAGAGTGGTTGTCCCTTCAATTCACTCTCCACTCAGTCACCAGAATCATCCAGCTCCAATGCTGGCTGTTACATGGAACCTGTCCTACCGTACATGAGAAACATTGGGAGCAAATGTGGTCTCGAACAATCAGAGCCACATAATATCTGCTAGGATAAAACAGATATTTCCTACATTCATTTTTAACTATGTTAATTATCTAACTTTCAGATAAATCCCGTGTCTGTCCTCCTATAGTTGATAAAGGTCCACCCTTATGTGGCAGGAGCAAGGCTTATCATCTCAAACTAGACATGTCCTTTTATAGATGTTGACCCTATTATAAAATTATTGTCAGAGAACCTTTCAGTCAGTTTGTAACTAATGACAGCACATAAGTTATTCCTACGTAGGCAACAAAATTTCTACCCATTTCTCTTACGGACTATGGTTAAGAGGTTTTATTTTACAAAAATAGATTTTCGGGACGCCTGGGTGGCTCAGTTGGTTAAGCAGCTGCCTTCGGCTCAGGTCATGATCCCAGCGTCCTGGGATCGAGTCCCACATCGGGCTCCTTGCTCAGCAGGGAGCCTGCTTCTTCCTCTGCCTCTGCCTGCCATTCTGTCTGCCTGTGCTTGCTCTCTCTCCCTCTCTCTCTCTCTGACAAATAAATAAATAAAATCTTTAAAAAAATAAAAATAAAAAAAAAATAGATTTTCTGTGGGTATTCTACTGAAAGAAAAAAAAAAAGCTTTATGCCAAAGTAAGTACTTGTTCACACGTCCGCTTTTAATTTTTTTCAGCAAAAATGTTGGAAGCTTTATTACCACTTTATTATGTGATTGTGTAGTTCCAAATGAGAATTATAGATAGTTAGGACTCTGCTACCCTAGACCATCTCCTCTCATTGTTAAGCGCCTCAAAAATTCCTCAGATGAAGTCAATCCTCAACCCTTGTTCACATAACTGGTAAAGCACTGGGCTCTGCATCTAACACTCACGAAGAACTGCCTTCCGTGCTTCCATATCTAAGTCTCGATGATGTCAGCAACCAGAAAGGATGGCCAGTGCACAACATACACACACTCTGCTCCAACAGTCAAAGCAATAAAAAAATGAGTAAACCTTAAGAACAGGGCATTGCACCTCTGATTTTCAAGCAAGGACAAGAAAAGCACCTTGTGTGTTCGCACTGCATTTTCCTTAGTATGAAAATACCAAAGGTACACCATGTGATTTTTCCCAGTAATAATACATTACTAAAATACTATCATGTTAAAAGAAACAAAAAGGAAAAATATCATGCCCCTAATCTCTTTACCAAAGGACTACAGCAAACCCTTGATCAACATAGGTTTCAAGTGCACAGGCTCACGTAGTCACAAATGTTTTTCGATAAATATAGTACTGTATTTTCTCTTCTGTATGGTTTTCTCAGTCACATTTTCCCCAGCTTTATTGTCGAGAATACTGTGCATCATACATATAACATGCCACATATGTGTTAATCTACTGCTTATCAGGAGAGCTTCTGATTAGACTATTAGTAGTTAAATTTTAGAGTAAAAAGTTATACACAGATTTTCGACTGTATGGGGGTCAGTGCCCTTCATGGCTCATTTGTATTTTAAGTAATTCTAAATAAAATATACATATAGCTTAGTATTTGGACTTTCCACTTAAATGCGTCATAAATCTTGTTTCCACAAAATTCTCATAACTGTCACTGGATTGTGGCTATTATGTTCAGTGACTTCTGCAATCATTCCCTCACAGAGTCATTTAGGGTACTGCTGATGTTTGGGTGCTGTAGAGAACACCAGTGTATATCAAATTTAAAAGTCTGGTTGAAACAAAGACTATTTATGGAGGATTTATTCAGCAATGTTCATGCAACAAATGTGTCCTAAGCAGCTCAGTACCAGCCACTGTACCTCAGAGGTGGACTCGTAACCACAACCCTTCCTGGAGTAATACAAGGATATAAACAAGTGAATTATATTAAATACCATGGAATAAAAAAATAAGCACTGGCACCAATAAGAAAAATCCAAACTCCTCTATCAAGGCATACAAATCCCTACATACTTGGCCATTGCCTCCTTCTCCTACCCATCCCAGCCTTAAACTTTATTCAATGACAGCCCTAAAATTCTTCAAGCATCCCCCTTCACTTTCGCAACAAACACACACAAGTGTAAGCCTTTTTTCCATTTTTCTCCCTTCCCTCTATCATGCCTTCTTTCCTTTCTCCATTTGTCTGGAGACCAATGAATTCTTTTAAAACTATAGTCAAACGATGGGGCGCCTGGGTGGCTCAGTGGGTTAAAGCCTCTGCCTTCGGCTCAGGTCATGATCCCAGGGTCCTGGGATCGAGCCCCGCATCGGGCTCTCTGCTTAGCGGGGAGCCTACTTCTCCCACTCTCTCTGCCTGCCTCTCTGCCTACTCGTGATCTCTGTCAAATAAATAAATAAATAAATCTTAAAACAAACAAACAAACAAACAATAAAACTAGAGTCAAGTGACAGCTTTTATGTCTAAAATCTACCTGTTCTCATGGGACACTTGGAGCTCAGCTGGTTTAAGCATCCAACTCTTGGTTTTGGCTCAGGTCATGTTATCAGGGTCATGAGATCAAGCCCCACATCGGGATCTGCACTCAGCACCAAGTCTGCTTGAGATTCATTCACCCTCCCCCTCTCCCTCACTCTGCTCCTCCCCCTGGAGTGCACCCACTCTCTGAATAAAATCTTAAAAGAAAAAAAAAACAACCTATTTTTCCCTTAGTATACAGTATAATTACTCCCATTAGCATACAGTATGTTAATTCTCTCTTTATACTGCTGTGCCCATCTACCACTAGACTAGACTGTGTGCTCCTTGAGAGGGACAGCGTCTTACCCATTTTTGTATGTTCAGGACCCAGGACAGTGTCTTGGGTCTGATCCTCATGTTTGTTGAGTGACTATCTTCTTAACATCATCTCATTATAGAACTGAATACATATCAGATATCATTCAGAATTTAGTTTTGCTACAAATATCTATAGGTAAACTTTCATACTGAAAGACAGCTATTATCTCTGGGGCTATGAAGACTTAATGCTATAATTCCACAAAGGGCAGCATTTTCTATTAGAAGTAAGACTATAAAGCACCCATTTTTTTTTTTGCTAACAGAATCTCCAATGTTTTAGAGAATTCAGAAATTCTAATAAATATACCACCTTTGACATATTAACAGTGGGACTGAACAACACATCTAAGTTAATTCAAACCCAGTCTAATAAAAAGAGATTCAGGGCTAGGACAAGTTTCATAGCTAATTTAAAAAACTGTAAAAAACTAAGGCTGAGACAACCACCTCTAAACAAGGATGAGCAGATAAAAGAGGACTCCCATAGCTGGTCTGGGAACACACAACAGGATGTATCAGAGAAGAGCCTCTCAGGAGAATCACAAACTGTTTCTACCTAAAGATTCTCTATATTCATGAGCAATCATATTTCTAAAAACATTCCTGACCTGACTTGATGACATCAAAGACTACCGACCCGAAGACTACATACCAATACAATGATTTTGGCCTGCGGCTGCCTTGTATTAATAAGTTGGACGATGGCCTCGATTCCACCTGCTACTTCTTCTGCCGTATTTTCATGGTTGTTTGTTCCTACCCAGACCACAATGACCTATAATTGAGGGAAGAAAAAAAAAAGCGGGATGAGGGGTAAATAACCAAGAATAAAGGAATGTTTGGATACAAATCTAATGTTCAGATACTATTTTTCACTCTTTAGATAAAAATCTCATTTCAAAAAACAAAAGAAGGAAAGGTGAACTTGTCAAATGGTAGGGATAACTTCAACTGAGCAGCCATCTTCAAACACTGATTTAGGCCTCATATATTTCAGGATAAATTCCAAGCAGATTAATTAAGAAGCAATGAAACTACACTAGGAGGAAATGACAAAATTCCTCCATCATTATGGAACTGGAAGCTAATCCTTAAAATCCAGAACTTACACAAAAAAAGTAACAAATTCAACTGTGTAAAAATAAAAGCTCTGCATTATGAAGAAAATACTTAAAAAAGGTGAAATCTAAGAAAGCCAGGGAAAAATATTTGCAACTCCTGCCATAGAAACTTCCTGACTTCCAGAAAAAAATAATGGAAGTACCCAAGAGAATGTAATTGGTATAAATAAACACACAGTTATACTAAAGAGTAGCTAGGGAGGAGGCTAGATGAAGTTTCAACAAGTTTTATTCCTTAAAAAAAAAAAAAATTAATTTATGAGGTGGCTGTCACTTAGAGACATACCTCTTACTCTACAACCCAGGAAAGTAACTTTCTACCCTGTCACAAAAGACAGGAATATGGACAAGTTTTTCTATTACAAAGGCCAAAAAACAGGGGTGCCTAGTTGGCTCAGTCAGTAGAGCATGGGACTCTCGATCTCGGGGCTCTGAGTACAAGCCCCACATTGGATATTCAGATTACTTAAAACTGTAAAAAAAAAAAAAAGCGGCGGGGAAACCTGGGTGGCTCAGCTGGTTAAGTGTCTGACTCTTGATTTTGACGCAGATCACAATCTCTGGGTCATGGGATCAGGCCCCATGTCACGCTCTGCACTCAGCATGAAGTCTGCTTGTCCCTCTCCCCTCTACTCCTCCCCCCACTTGCAGCAGTGCTCTAAAAAAAGAAGAAAAATCTTTTAAATAAATAAATAAATAATAAATAAGTAAAAAGGGGCGCCTGGGTGGTGGAATCCATTAAGCGCCCACAGCTCTTGCTGTCAGCTCAGGTTACATTCTCAGTAATGAGCTCAAGGCCTGCATCGGGCTCAGCACGGAGTCTGCTTGAGATTCTCTCTCCCTCTGCCCTTCCTGCTCATGCTCTCTCTCTAAAATAAATAAATCTTTTTAAAAAAATAAAAAAAAAATTTTAAAGGCAAAAAATAACATACTTTCAACAAAGCAACTGTTACCAACTTTGTTTGAAGCTGAAAAAGATTATATGCAGTGTGCCAACTCAGGACATTTATGATGTGTTAAGGTAATGGGTACACATTTATGAACATCTGTTCACATCTGATTCAAATTTTCTTCAGAAAAACTTGGAGGCCTTGATTACTAATTTGTCTTACGGTTAAACAGCTCTAAAATTACTTCCTGAAGTGAATCATGGCACTGCCACCGTGGCCCATGTCTGAGCAGATTCCCCCTGGTGTTGCATTCTCATCTACAAAACAGCATGCCTCATGAGCATCAGATCCCTTCCTACAGCTGAAGAAGAGCATTACTGACGACTACAAATACAACCTAAGCAAGCAGTACACTGATTTTTTAATACCTTTATGCAATGTTCGTAAGCAAGGACAGCAGTATCATTGACGTTAAAGGGGCACAAAGCAAAGACAGTAGCAAAATAATGTTTTAAAGAAGCAATCTGTTTTTATTAGCAGCTTCAGACAATTTAACTACCTGCAAAAGACTCAAGATTAAAGATATTCTTTAAAACATTAGTTTCATTTCACCTTAGGTTTAATATTCTCCAGTTCTCCATTCTTTAGTCTCCACAAAACATGTCTTGTTGTATCTCCCCCAATTCCAAAATTCAGTGCATGAAGTGGGGAAAAAAGCTCTCGCCATATCTAAAAAGAGAAAAACTGGCTTTATTTAAACTGAGTGGGAAATGAAATTCCTCCACTGCGATGTGTTTGTGAGGCACCTGAAAGAATGATTTTCATTTTCAATATTCAAATGTCATGCTGCAAATCATGAGCTACTCGGTGTTTGCAGGGCTCTGAGGATGGCACTGTATCACTAAGTTCTTTCTATGATTATTTTTTACTTAATTTTTTAAGTAGGTTCCATGCCCAGCGTGGAGCCCAAAGTGGGGCTGGAACTCACAATCGTGAGATTAAGACGATTCATGTTAAAGAGTCAGATGCTTAACCGAGCCACCCAGGCGCCCCTCTATCACTCAGTTCTTAATGCAGACTTTGACCTCAGCTCAAGACTGGAGTCACAGTCCTTCCTGATGCCTCTTAGGAGGTCCCAGCATTTATACTCAAGGTGCCAACTTCGTAAGCTCTCCCTTCCCTTTTCTCACACATCAAATTGAATTGGGTGAAGGAGAACTATGAGATGAAGAAATCTAGCACTGGCGCCAGAAAGGAATCAAGCTGCCTTTTCCTTTCAACTGCCCTTAGAAGTGAGCAAATCTTAAAAAAAAAAGATGTGGAATAGCTCCCCACAAAGATACACAAAATAAGGGGCAACTGGGTGGCTGAGTCAGTTAAGTGTCTGACTCTTGGTCATGATCTGAGGATCATGGGATCGGGCTCTGCGCTCAGTGTGGAGTCTGCCTGGGACTCTCTCTCTGTTCCCCTCCAACCCTCCCTCTCCCCTACATTCTCTATTAAATAAATAAATATTTTTTTTAAAAAATACACAAAATAAGAAAATGTAAAACATAGTTAAGACTTGAGAATCATGACCAGGACAAATTAAAGTAAATAAATGTAACAGGGAAGCTTCTTGGAAACCAATGCAAAAAAGGGAGCCAGAAACAAAGAACCCCATTATGTAGGTCTGACCTCCCTCACACTCTGAACTAGACCTTCTCTAAAGTGTCGTGAATAAGCCTATAGGTTTAGCTCAGAGTCAAAGTCTGCTCGGATGAATGATCTACCTTAGCAGCCAAGACCCACCCCCGCCCCTTCTTCCACCTTTACCTCGTACTGCTGCATTAACTGCACCATGGAATCCCCGACAAACAGCACATCAGGCTCTTTGTCTTTACAGTCCAGGACAAATCTGTTGTGCTGGTTTGAAAGAGGAAAAAACATCAGAAACTGGCATTTCGTTCTTGGTGAGAGGTCTTGGTCTAGAAAGAGCAGTTGTCCAACCAGTTACTCTGTTGTTAAACATTCTATTTATTTTGTCTGAAATGAACTGCTGGGACTTTCTTCCCATCCTTTCCACACTGATCATTCTAATACGGTCAAGGAAACTGGAATTCTACTGAAACCAGAATAGAAACGCACATTTAACATGTTTTTTAGTTTATCTTTTCCTCAAACTTTTTAAAAGATAATTTCAGACACACAGAAAAGCCACAGTACAACGAACACCTGTCTATCCTCTGCCTGTATTCAACAATAACATTCTCCCACATATGCTTTATCTGCTTGTTTGCTGAACCATCTGAAGGGAAGCGGCAAATGCTGTGGTTCTTCACCCTTAAATATTTCAGCATGAGTAAGGACAGTCTCCTATAAAACCACAAAACTATAATCACATCTAAGACAATGATTCAGTTCATATTCCATTTTTCCAGTTGTTCCAAGAGCTGGATAAAGTACTCTCTTTTTTTGAAGTAGGAACCAATTAAGAATCATGTATCTTATCTGGATATATTTAACATGGCCTTTGAAAATGCCTGTTCGCCTCCACTGTGAGACAATGGCAAAGAAGGAGTCAAGCCTTTCTCTTAAATTACTACTATTTCAATAAGTATTTTTAAACTGAAGAGATAAAGTGGGCATGAATACAAATACAGCTGTTAGCAGGAACACTTCCACACTTTTCCTCCCCACTTTAGTACTATAGTGCCAACTACCTCTTAATACCAGTAAAATAGTTCACAGTTCTAGAAGGTCATGGAATTTAAGCTCTGCTATTCTACAGGTCCTGGTACTCTGTGTTTTCTTTTTAAGTATAAAAGTAGGTACAGTAAGTTTAGAAAAATAGATCAAAACAAAACACTTAGAATTCTACCACCTTAACCCAGTAACTACCATTTGGGAGTATTTTCCTCTTGCCGTTTTTCCACAGGCCTGCCCACCTTTTCTTTATTATTATTTTTTTAATTTTTTAATTTTTTAAATATTTTTTTGAAGATTTTATTTATTTATTTGACAGACAGAGATCACAAGTAGGTAGAGCGGCAGGCAGAGAGAGAGAGGAGGAAGCAGGCTCCCCGCGGAGCAGAGAACCCAATGCGGGGCTCAATCCCAGGACCCTGGGATCATGACCTGAGCCGAAGGCAGAGGCTTTAACCCACTGAGCCACCCAGGCGCCCCTCCCCACCTTTTCTTTAAATAGTTGACTATGTGTACCTCCTTCTGGCACAACAGCTTTGTGGACAGAACAGCCTATGTTCAAATTCTAGCTTGTCTACTTTCCAGTTCAGAAAACATGTAACTAGTATCACCCTTAAAAAAACTTCTGAAAAATATCAAATGTACACAGAAGAAAAGCAGGAAATATTATCACTTCAAAACTTCTTTTAACCATGATAGTTTTTAACATTTTGTTCTGAAATAATTTTGGAAGAGTTGCAAAGACAGTACAGTATTCCTATGTACATTTCAGTCAGCTTCCTTCAATGTTAACATCTTAGCTTACTTGGGCGGGGGGCACTTGGCTGGCTCAGTCAGTAGAGCATGGGACCCTCCATCTCAAAGTTGTAAGTCTGAGCCCTGTATTGGGTGTAGAGATTACTTAAAATAAATCTTTTTTTTTTTTTTTAAGATTTTATTTATTTATTTGACAAAGAGAGAGACAGCGAGAGAGGGAATACAAGCCAGGAGAGTGGGAGAGGGAGCAGCAGTCTTCCTGCTAAGCAGGGAACCCGGTGCAGGGCTTGATCCCAGGACACCAGGATCATGACCGGAGCCGAAGGCAGAAGCTTAACGACTGAACCACCCAGGCACCCCTAAAATAAAAATCTTTAAAAAAAAAATAGTTTACTCAGATCTCACTAATTTTTCCTATATGTCCTTTTCCTATTCCCTGGACCAATTCAGAATACCACATGGCATTTGGTCTACATGTCCCCTTGGTGTCTTCCATCATGGGACAGTTTCTTGGTCTTTCCCTGTATTTCATGTCATTGACAGGTTTAGTAGTAGTCAGGTGTTTTGTAGCATTTCCCTCAATTTGGGTCTGTTTGATATTTTATCACGAACAGACTGACGTGACGAATTATTCTGGAAGACTACCACAGAGGTGATGTGTGTGCCCTTGCTGTATCGTATCAGAGGTAAGTACATGATATCAACATGATTTATTACTGGTGGATGTTAACACTGACCATTAGGTTAAGGGGGTGTTTGCCAGGTTTCTCCACTATCTGTTATTTTTCCTTTCCATACTGTATTTGTTAGAAATAAGACATAAGGGGCGCCTGGGTGGCTCAGTCAGTTGAGCGTCTACCTTTGGCTCAGATCATGATCCCAGGGTCCTGGGATCGAGCCCCACATGGGGCTCCCTGCTCAGCAGGGAGTCTGCTTCTCCTTCTGCTTGCTGCTCCCCCTGCTTGTGTTCTCTCTCTTTCTGTGTCAAATAAATAAAATCTTAAAAAAAAAAAAAAAAAAAAAGGACACTAAATCCAGCTCTCACTGGTGGGGGAATTAATATGTTCTACTTTCTGGAAGGAGGGGATATAAAAAAATATGTGATTGTATATTAAAACCACCAAGGTAATTTTCAGGGGGCTATTTCTGAGGCTAGGCAAATATACTCTCTCTCCTTAAAGGTGTGCTTACTAATTTTAGTATTCACTGATGGACCTTCCCTACAGTGATTATTACCATGGTGTTCTTTTTTTTTTTTTTTTTAATTTTATTTATTTATTTGACAGACAGAGATCACAAGTAGGCAGAGAGGCAGGCAGAGAGAGAGAGGAGGAAGCAGGCTCCCCGCTGAGCAGAGAGCCCGACGTGGGGCTCGATCCCAGGACCCTGGGACCATGACCTGAGCTGAAGGCAGAGGCTTTAACCCACTGAGCCACCCAGGTGCCCCTACCATGGTGTTCTAATGAGGGGTTTCTTTTCCCTCCCTTCTTCTATATTTATTTATTTTTAAAAGATTTTATTTTTAAGTAACCTCTACACCCCATGTGGGGCTCAAACTCACAAGATCAAGAGTAGCACGCTCTACCAACTAAGCCAGCCAGGTGCCCCATATTAATTAAAATTACTGTCTCTTTCCCCCTGTTTATCCAACCATTTATTTATAGCAAAATGGATGAGTGAATATTTACTTTATCCTTTGAGTTATAAACCAATAATATGATTTATTATGTTGCTCAAACTGTCCAATTTTGCATGTGGGTGCTCTTTCAGGTTGGCCTCAAGGGGTCAAAGTGAGTATCATCAATGAGACAAGCCAGTATCTCATGACTTCTATGAGACGTACTATGGACACTTCACTTCTGTGATATTCCTGCCATACATCTGTTTTTTCTTTTCTTTTTTGGGTAGTTGCTCTCTTGCACTACAAGATGCTATGGGTTCATCTTTTATTTCCTTTACCCTAGCTGTAGATGCAATCATTTCTCCAAGTAGCCCTGGTTCCTTTCATTGGACCAAAGAAACCAAGATCTGAGCATGTATTTTATTATTTAGTAAAGTTACCCTTCTATACGGGTTAAAAAGAAACTTTTTTTTAATATTCCTGTTTTTCTTCCATTTGACTATGTTTTTTCCAGTCAATGCTAATTTAAAGCCTGCTAATTTATGCCAGTAACAACAGAGACACCTAGTTTTAAACTTTTAATAAAGTTATAAATGACCTAAATGCACCTAAATGGTATCTTCCTATATAGCAAAAAAATATAATTTAAAGAGAAGAGGCACCTAGATGGCTCAGTCGGCTAAGCATCAGCACAGGTCAGGATCTCAGGGACCTCGGGATCAAGACCTGCATCAGGCTCTGCGCTCAGCACGCACTGTGCTTGGGATTCTCTCTCTCCCTCCCTCCCCCACTCCAGCACTCTCTAACATAAATGAACAAAATCTTAAAAAAAATAAAATAAAAAACATACGGAGGAAAAAAACTATAGCTACGCTTTTAACATGTATGATACACTGCAGAAAAACACATTCAAAAACATACTATTTACAAAAAGCTTAAAAGCATGCAAAACTACTATATATACAGTTTAGAAATTTTTATATACATAGTATGTAAGCATGTGAAAAAAAAAACCCACCAAATTTAGGATTTAGGGTACTGGTTTGGGGGTGGGGAGGTGGGAAAAAGAAAATGATCAATAAGGAGTATACACAGGACATCGATTCTATTAGCAATGTTTTATTTTTTTTTAGGATGAGTGGTAAATACATGGATGGTTAGTGGATTTCATAATACCTTTTTTTTTTTTGAAGATTTTGTTTATTTATTTGACAGACAGAGATCACAAGTAGGCAGAGAGGCAGGCAAAGAGAGACAGAAAGGGAAGCAGGGCTTCCGGCTGAGCAGAGAGCCCGATGCGGGGCTTGATCCCAGGACCCCGAGATCATGACCCAAGCCAAGGCAGAGGCTCAACCCATTGAGCCACCCAGGCTCCCCTTCATAATACTTTTTAAGATATAAATGAACTAGGGTGCTTGGGTGGCTCAATCAGTTAGGAGTCTGTCTTTGGCTCAGGGATCAAGCCCTCCATCGGGCTCCCTGTTCAGAAGGGTGCCTGCTTCTCCCTCTCCCTCTGCCTGCCACTCCCATTTGTGCATGCTCTCTCTCTGTCAAATAAATAAATAAAATCCTAAAAATATATATATATAAACAAACTAGGAACATTAAGAATAACCATGCAGCTGATCCATACAAGAAAAGTAAAAAAAAAAAAAAAGTACTAACTACCACTCAAAGTAAGCTAGTTGACAGACTGATTTTTAAGTCTGGAAAGACAAAAACGAAAGAACTATACAACTAGAACAGTTGTATAACCACAGAGTATAAACAAAATCACTAAATACCAAAATGTAAAACTCTGGGTAGATGAAATCATACAGAACTTGTTATTCCAAAGAGGAAATATGGTTGGAAACCCACAGGTGAAGGTTAAATATAGTTATGGTTAAGTGGTAACAGCTTACTGAAAAGGCAGCTAATAATACAAAGAAGACACGGTGCTACAGAACAATGGAACACATCAAGAAGACACAGGAGCTGCCCTGAAAGGATTCCCACTTGTTAAACCTGGGACAGCGTGACCTTCAAAATTACAATGGGTTCTATAAGCCCACTGGGAAGAATAAGAACCCATGAGTCCATACCATAATAAACAAGATCTGGTTTAGGCCAACAACATCTTAAGTGACCAAAGTTAACATCACCAATGAGAAAGACCAACATCAGGTACCTTCTATGTGGTGCACTGAGGACATCGCTTCACTGATATCCTGCCAAAAATGTGTAATCTGAATCTTGATTAAGAGGAAAACAGTAAACCCAAATTGAGGAATATTCCGCAAAATAAATGGCCTATATTCCAAACTGTCAGTGTCATGAAAAACAAAGGCTAAGATACATTTCACAGTAAAGGATAATAAAGAGGACAATGCAATGCAATGTGTGATCCTAGACTGGGAGGAAAACTGACATAAAAACATTGGGACAAAAATGGAGAAATGTGAACATGGCATAATATCAATGTTAAATTTCCTGATTTAGTAACTACTCTGTAGTTGTGTAAGAAAATGTCCTGATTCTTGGAAAACACACTGAAATATTTAGGGGTGAAGGGGCATGATGACTGCAACTTCCTTTCAAATGGTTCAGAAAACACTGAATGTTGGTGTGTAGACATCCAAGTACATATAGACAGAACGCTTAGGCCGACGGGGCCAAACAATAACTGGCAGGACCGGATGAAGAATACGGGGAGTTCTTCCTAAAATTTTTGCAGTATTTGTGTGATTCTGAAATCACTTCAAAATTTAAAAAGTTTACAAAAAAAAAAAAAAGAATGCTGTGGAAACACTGTTATCTTTTAAGATGAACAGGGGGCAATGACTATGCTTTCAAAATATTCCTCTGGTGCAACATCAGTCTGGTAATTATGTACGAAATTAGAGTAAAATTAGATTTTTATTTAAAGTGATGATTCTTATCGACCATAAAAAATGTACTCTTGTGGCTTTGGCCAAAAGACTCTAGAAAATTGAAGAGACTCCTCTTGGGTGAGTAATACATAAGCACTTCCCTTTACCTGAGACATCCACCTGTCATCTCCTTGAATATCTTCTGCCGCATGTGGGATAGCTGCTGGGTTTGAGTCTCCTTGGCTCATTCTATACCTGAGGGGACAAATGTCGACATCATGTTTCATTCATTAACAGGAATGTTTATTCGTTACCCCTTAAATGTTACATGCTAAGTTTTAAATAGTAATTTAAGTCTCATTGTGGTTTTGCCTAGAAATGAAAAAACTGGAGTTGATTTTCAGTAAACATGAGTTCTAGGACATGACTACTTAAGTCCCATGAATATCAAGAAGCATCCCGAAACTTCTAGAGAGGTTTGAATATCATTTAGGAATAGTGCATTACACTGAAAACATCTGCTCCAAGTATATACTTTACATCTACATTAATTTTTCATGATTACATGTTAATGTAAGTACCAAACGACACAAGGGATGAGACACTTAAGGGTTCAATGAAACCTGCATTAGAGCCTCTTAGGCTGTTTCAGTTAGACACTGGAAAATTGCTACAGCCATGAACAGAGTCCACTGGTTACTAAATATCACACAAGTAACTATTACAGACTGTGACAAAACCAGCCATAGGCTTTGGCACTGGTTTTTGACAAATGTTTACTAGGTATTTTATTTTTGACAGGTATCCATTAAGAAAATGTTATTAATGACTGAGCCCAAATATAGAATCTGACAGTAGAGGACTAAGCAAAAATCAGAAAACCTAGAAATGCTGATCTAGAAAGACAAAGACACCAGACTGTTTTCAATCAACTCTGGAGAACACATACTAGAGACATCAGGCTCAAGAAATCACTTGACATATACAAAGGATGATGAAAAACAGAAAAACATCTGGGGTTTTGTGGTGTAAAGAAAAGCGGACCACTCTCTTTCTTTCCCTTACTATCATCAAATACAGCTAAGCTTTCTCTGAAAGAGGATTGAGTTCTATTCATTCAATAAGTATTTACTGAGTAAACAAAACACGCTAGATTGCCAAAGCAGTAATTTTTGAGAATCAGAAAGTAACAAAGCTCGAAATGTGAAAACAGACCTTCATTCATGAAAAATACATTACAGAAGCAAACCCATGTTTTAACACTAACTATACAAACCAATTAGTTCCACTCCAAATGACACTAGGTCTAAGAAAATTAAGCTTAGGGTTAAACCTGTATCTAACTTGAAATGTAAAACACCCTGTGTACAGGTCTTCCTCAACTTACATTAGGGATTACATCTGGATAAATCCTTTGTAAGTTGAAAATATCCTAAATCGGGGCACCTGGGGCTCAGGCGGTTAATTGTCGCACTTTGGATTTCAGCTCAGGTCATGATCTCAGGGTCCTGAGACTGAACCCTGTGTGGGCTCCAGGATCAGCAGAGTCGGCCTGAGATTCTCTCCCACTCCCTCTGTCCCTCTCCCTACTTGCATGCTCTCTCTCTAAAATATAAGTAAGTATATCTAGAAAAAAAGAAAGAAAAATCCCAAATCAAAAACGCATTTAATACACCTACCCTACCAAATAGTATAAACGAGCTTATGTGAAATGAGCTCAAAACACTTCCATGAGTCTGCAACCGGGCAGCATCATCTAACACAAAAGCCTATTTCACAACAGAGCACTGAATATCTCACAGAACTTACTGAAGACCGTACTGGACACGAGAATCAGAACGGCTGTCCCTGTATTGGATGTTCACCCTCATGGTCAGGTAGCTGACTGGGAGCTTTGGCTCACTGCTACTGCCCCGCATCACCAGAGGATCTTACCACATGTCCCTCACCCAGGAAAAGATCAAACTTCCAAACCCTGTCCTAGGCATGTAGAATGGGGGACCATCCGGCCTAGGTGTGGGGGGTGGGTGGCGTGTGGGGCGGGTGTCTTTATGATAATCACCTGTGACTGACAAAGAATAACCAGCCCCTGAAAGGAAGGATTTAAGTTTCCTGGTTAGCTTTCTATAAAAGACCAACCCTAAGGCCCTCCTTGGCAACCTTGTCCAGACCCCTCTCACTCTTGAGAGCTTTTCCTGTATCTTCACTTAATAAACTTCTATGGCTTTACTCCCAGCACCACCCCCCCAAAAAGATCAAACTTCAAAAGTGAAATATGGTTTCCACTGAATGCACACAGCATTTACACCATTATAAAGTCAAAATGTCATTAAGTAGAACCATTATTAAGTCGGGGACCATCTCTGTATGTATGTATTTCTTTAGATTACTAAAATTCGCAACTATCAGAAAATAACAGCCATCTGAAGGACTATATATGCCATGTTTTATAAGTACCACTTCCAATCCTTGCAAAACGAAAAAAAAGAGGCTCAGATAATTTAGCTAATTTGTGCAGTAAGTGAACGAAGTCAGGTTTGCTTGACCCCAGTAACAATACATCTGGCCCCCTAATCACAAAGCAGTGCACGCTGACTCCCTAAAAGGTCTTACATCTAACCGTTTCACCCAAACAACATAAACTACCTGGAGCTAAAAACATCATATAAAATACAAGAATTGGGAAGAATCGCAAGATGAATTTGTATAGCTCCAATCAGATTATGGTTATCTGGTTGAGGCTTCATTGCCTGAGAAAAGTATGGGAAAATTAAAAGATACCTAAAGGAAAAAGAAAAAAATAACTAAAGGGGATTAAAACAAACAGTCACATAGAAACATTTAACTTTGGGGGCACGTGGGTGGCTTGGTCACTTAAGGGTCTGCCTCCGGCTCAGGTCATGATCCCCAAGTTCTGGAACAGAGCCCGGAGTCAGGCTCCCTGCCCTGTGGGGAGCCTGCTCCTTCCTCTCCTCTCCTCTTGTACTCTCCCTCACTATGTCTGTCTGTCTCTCTGTCTCTGTCTCTCTCAAATAAATAAATAAATAAATAATAAAATCTTATTTTTTTTTAAAGATTTTATTTATTTATTTGACAGAGAGAAATCACAAGTAAGCAGAGAGGCAGGCAGAGAGAGAGGAGGAAGCAGGCTCCCCGCTGAGCAGAAAGCCTGACGCGGGGCTCGAACCCAGGACCCGGGATCATGACCTGAGCCGAAGGCAGCGGCCTAACCCACTGAGCCACCCAGGCGCCCATAATATCTTATTTTAAGATTTATTTATTTGTGAGAGAGAGTGCATGCACACAAAGGGAGAGCAAGAGAGAAAATTCAGCAGAGTTCCTGCTGAGCTCAGAGCCCACCTGGGGCTCAATCTCATGACCCTGAGATCATGCACCTGAGCAGAAACCAAGAGTCAGACCCTTAATCAACTGGGACACCCAGGGACCCTGCTTTGTTTTTAAACTAAGAAAACATTCTATATGTTCTATACAAAAGTTTCTTTGGGTCTAAGTTCAATTCCAGATCGAAGTCTGGCTATTCAGGTTAAATCTGACATGGTGCTTAATAGTAGTTTTAATTTTAAAAAAAGCTTTCTTTCCTGCTGTTCAAGCAGCTGTATTAGCCTTAAGACAGACAAGGGGCAAACAAGTTTTCCTACCTTATGGATTTCAAAATTACATATATAAGAAACAGAGCAACAAACAACTTCACTTTCCACTAATTCAAAAGGCTATTTTCTAAAATTTTAAATAGTTATCTTTCCCTTTTTTTTAAAAGGGGGGAGGGGCAAAGGGAAAGGAGAATCTTATTTTTTTAATTAATTTACTTTATTTTTAAAAAGAATTATTTATTTATTTGACAGAGAGAGAGAAAGTGGGGAAAGGGGTGAGGGGAAAGGGGGAAAGAGAGAATCTCGAGCAGACTCCCTGCTGAGCAGGGAACCCAACCTGTGCTGGATCCCAGGACCCTGAGATCATGACCTGAGCTGAAACCAAGAGTTGGATGCTCAACCTACTGAGCCACCCAGGCATCCCTTAATTTTGAAAAACCCAACTATTTCATTAGTTTGCTCTCATTTGTTTTCCTGCCTGGAGAGACACTTAACATATTCAGTATTTCTGAGATAAAAGTTAATTGACACAAAATCAACTGAGAAACCACTACTGAAATAGAGAAAAATAATCTGTCCTACTCTCACTATACGAATATGTAACTGAAACTACTGTTCCTGGGGATTGTTGTTAAAGAACAAGAAAGAGTGACAAACTACAAATATAAGGGACCTTCATTATCTCTCACCACTTAAAGGATAAAATGTGGGCACTTCAACTTCATTTCAGTTCTTGGGATACAATATTCAATAAATACAATAAATAATTTTTAAAAAATTATTTATTTATTTATTTGACAGACAAGAGATCACAAGTATGCAGAGAGACAGGCAGAGAGAGAGAGAGAGAGAGAGAGAGGAGGAAGCAGGCTCCCCACTGAGCAGAGAGCCCCATGCGGGGCTCGATCTCAGAATCCTGGGATCATGACCTGAGTCGAAAGCAGAGGCTTTAACCCGCTGAGCCACCCAGGTGCCCCACAATATTCAGACCTTGAAAAGCTTAAAGAATTTTGACAAACTGGAGGGTGTCTAGAGGAAAGGAGTCAAGCTGGTAAGAAACTGAAAGCCTGTCATATTAGAAACAGCTAAATGAAATAGGCATGTTTATAATCTGTAGAAAAACTGGTTAGGGAGGAGGAAGACAGGACATAAATGTCAAACTATTTGAAGATCACTAGGAAAAGATATTAAACTTATTTTGCATGTCCCCAAATAGGAAAGTAGGGCCAGTGGACAGAATGTGCAGTTAGACAAATTTCTAACAAGTATGACTATAAAATGACATGGCCTGTCTCTCACAGTAGATTCCCCCAATGTCGAGAGTCAAAGGGAGGCAAGCTGAACCCCTAACAAGAAAGCATAAAGTGAACTAAAGCAAATGAGTAAAGACTGGTCCAGTCTGGTGGTGCCCAAACATCTTTAATATTCTAGAATCTTTTTGAAATGTGTCCTATTATATATTTACTTACAAAGTAAATATATGAGTTACTATTAATCTATACATTAAATATTAATAAAGTTTACTTTTCCTTTTACATAAAAAATAAATGTAAAAAGAAGTTCTAAATTATTTCCTGTATTCCAATGATTTATCTTCTGTAATCCCCAGGGAGTGCACATACTCTACTTTCAAGACCAATGGTCTATTTAAGTTCTAAAATCTTTCTGGATCTAGGATTCAATTTACTAACATGGATTTTCAGAGTTCCTCCAACAGGTAAATAACTGTTGTAAAATAATAATCACAATTAAAATTAAGAACTTACTATTTACAAGACACTGTGCTAAGTGCTTTATTATTTTATTGATTTTACTTATTTGACAGAGAGAGAGAAAGAGAGACACCTCACACAAGCTGAGAGAGCAGCAGATAGAGGGAGAGGGAGAATTGGGCTCCCAGCTGAGCAAGGAGTCCGACCTGGGGCTGGATCGTGGGGGTTCACGACCTGAGCGAGGGTGGGCAGACACCTAACCGACTGAACCACCCAGGCACCCCAGCGCTTTGTTATTTTAATAAAATTGAAGCTCAGTGGGATTTAAAGAATCTGTTCCATGATAGGGAGATCTGGAACTGGAACTCAGAGTGATATACCTCCAAAGCCTATCATTCTTGAGCAAAGGATGTTAGACTCTATATAGAAAAGACATGATAAATTCTCATTTACTAATTTGATTCACTTATACACCTTATCATTACTAACCAAATTTAATGGCATCCTGATACACTGAGCAAAACACTTTCATGTAGGTACTAAACTTCTTCACGGGCAAAATGAAGAAACAGAGGAGACGCCTGGGTGGCTCAGTTGGTTAAGCGGCTGCCTTCGGCTCAGGTCATGATCCCAGGGTCCTGGGATCAAGTCCCACATCGGGCTCCTTGCTCAGCAGGGAGCCTGCTTCTCCCTCTGCCTCTGTCTGCCTGTGCTCGCTCCCTCTCTCTCCCTCTGTCTCTGACAAATAAATAAATAAAATCTTTAAAAAAAAAAAAATGAAGAAACAGAGACAGAGAAACAGAGGGAAAAGATGTCACTTATCAGAGGCTACCAGGCAGATAGAATTGAGAGAAAATTGCAAAATATTCCCAATTAGGTAGTCGTCGTCTTTTTTTCCCTAAACTATGAATACAAGGTCATCCTTCCTCCTCAACAAGGGCAAAGTATCTGAGCACAAATTTGTTTCTTTGGGCCTGCAGACACTTGGATTTTGTATTGTTTTGCCAAATCGAATTCTCACAATACAAAGTAGCTTTCAGTTATACTGATGACTATGGCTTGGTAACATCCTAGAAGAGCAAGTAAAGAAAAACTGAGCCATGAACCCATGCAGTCTTCTACGAACAAAGCTGGAAATGCATAATCTAGGGATCTATGCATTTAGAAGATTCAAATTTGGGAGTCAAATAAAGTAAACTGCTATACTCTTTGTAAGAGAAATGAGGAATGAACAGGAGCTATCCAGAGTACAGCCTGTGATAGGACACACAAACCTGAATGATTTTGGGTTTCCTGCCTCAGAGCAATACCGTACACAACAGTATTGGTAACGGTGAGCCTGTAATCAGTAACATAATAAAAAAAAAGTACCAACAGAGAGGTGGATTCTGACTCCCATCTCACCTTCCCGATTCATAATAATCCCTTTGCGGGGGGATTATTTTAAGTCACTAACTTCTGATTACAAACAGCAGGTTCAGTTAGAGAAACCAAGTAGATTGGAGATAAAGGTCTGAAGAACAAAAGTTTCGTTAATTTACCAGGAGAGACTATTCCAGGAAATCTTTAACTGTCCATTAAAATATAAATTCTTCGGAAAAATGAGGAGTAAGCAACTTGCACATTTCCCAATCTTCCTGTATTTTCTATCTTCTTTCTACCTTAACTAGGACTGTGACAGTGAGCACCAGAATTTCCAGATACTTATACTACACTTATGGTGTAGCTGGTGTAGCGTGTTTAATCAGAAACCAGTTCCAACAACAAAGAAATATAAATTCTCAAGCTCAGCTGGATCTTTAACCAGGAAACAGAGGGAGGAGAAAAGTTGCACCAAGAATTAAAAGATTTAGACTGTCCACTCTGACCCGACTCTTCATTCTGTTTCAGAGGGAGTTGGCAGGGTTATTCTGAAAGGGAAAAAAGCCTCATCCAGAATGCCCTGCCTCGGTGGGCTGGAGGTTGGGTCCAGGGGTTCCAGCACATCCATAATTTATTATCAAATGCCCGCCCAAGCCAACAAATTAAAGCACAATGATTTCCTACTCCTCCCCTGCTCCCCCACAAGGAGGCAGCCTTTATATCAGAACAATGTGCCCAGGAGAATCTAAAGACCGAGGGCTTATCCGGGGCAAAGCTGTATTCAAATGCTCAGGAGAGACAATACTCTATTTTTTGTTCCTCCTTTCTCCACACCTTTATCCCCCTCGCCCCAATTTAAAACTGTACAAAATGAGATCCTAGAGTGGGTGCAGATGATCTTCCCTTTCTCTGCAGACACGCTCTAAAAAAGAAGCCAGAGCTTGAAGTGTTTGCTTTTCTTAAGGTTTGTGCTTCAATCATGGAAAACAATGCAGGCTTGAGAGCTATGAGAAGCAGAACAGTGAGTCACCATGCAACGGGTATATCGCGAACCTGCAGGCCAGAAAGTCTCGATCTGGTATGGTGAATGGCCACGGACGGACCTGGTAAAAAGCACCTGCGAAAATCTGTCCATTGGCCTTTTTTTAAGCAGCTGGTTGACCTTGGGCAAATCTCCAACCCTGGCTGGGCCTCATCCCTAAAATGAGGTGCTGGACTACACGGCCCTCTAAGAAACAATCCCTTTGGAGCCGTGACAGTCTGAGGGTTTTTGAACACATTAGACGAAACGGAGAAGTTTCTAAAGAGTTGAAATTTTTCAACAAAAGGGGAGGAAAAAGTGCCCAGTCAACAAACCACCGAGTAACGGGTCTGGGCCCGCGTTAAAGGCCTCTCCGGTAGGGGGAACGGGAAGGGACGGTCAGAGGTTTGGGCGCGGGGATGGAGGGAAGAGGCAACAGCTGAGACCGGAGGCAGAAGAGTTGCTACAAACGGGGCTGGCGGCGGCGAACCGCCGGCCACAGCGAGATCGGGTGCCGAGAGGCCTGTTCGAGGGGGGTGGGCCGGGGAGGGACGGCCGCCCCGCCGCCCCGCCGCCCTAGTCCTCCTCCCAACCCCTCCCCCGGGAAAGGCGGGTGGAGACGGCGGCTAGCGGCCCAGCCCAGTGGGCAGGTTTGGGGGTGGGGTGCCAGTGGGAGGCTCTAAGGGGGGCGGCGAGCGGTCCGGGGGGTGCCGGGGACAGCGCGGGCGGCTGGGGAAGCTGCGCAGGACCGCGAAGAAGGCGCGCGCGCGCGAAGCTCCCCAAGGGTCGGCTGGGAGGGGGGAGGTGGCGCGGGGGAGGGGCCCGCACAGTGGGGGAGGGGAGGTCGCGGGCCTCTCAACAATAACAAATCGCAGGCCCTTCCGACCCCCACCTCTAAGCCGCCGGTTTCCCGCGACCCTGGCTGCACTCACTCAGGCAGAGGGTCCGTGCGGTCCCCAAGCGGCTGCGGCGTCGGCGGGTGGCGCGTCTGTCGCTCGCTCAGTTCCGGCGGCCCCGCTCCGGCGCGTCCCTCCTCGGGCCCCAACACCAGCAGCAGCGCCCCCACTTCCGGTTCCCCTGCCACTCAAGCAAATGGCTTCCGGAAGTCCCGCCTCATCCTGCGAGGCCTCCGCGTGGCTCCTCGCTGCCCGCCTTCCCTATCTGCGGGCGCTCGCTGCAGGCGCCCAGGTGCCTTGCCACGCCCCGCGAGGTTCTCCGCATTGTTCTCTGTCCTGCCCTCTCTTTGCGCACAGTCTGCATGAGGTGCAAACTATCTTTCGTCCGGCTGTATCCTTCAATCCTGCGTGAATGTCGCCGCGGAGTGGAGGTGGCATTCGGGATAATGTGGCATGACCTCACACTGACGCCATTCCTCTCTCACCCAGCCAACCTGGCTTCTTTTCTCCACCCCGTGGAATAAACCAGATTGCTGCAACTGGGAGGGAAATAGGGCCCCAAGGTTAATGAGATAGTCTGTTACATTATGAGCGGAATTTCTGTTTCTGTGATGAATGCACGGATGAGGGGGGACTGCCTCTTAAGGTGATATCATAGAGGGCTGGCGAGTCCTTTCCTTAACAATCCATCCAGTTTAAGGGAAGACACACATGTACAAAGTCACCACTAAAAAGAGTACTTGCTAAATGCTCTATTAATGCGGGACCTCTAAGAGTAGAGAAGGAGGGCGAAAGATGGACGCAGACTTATGGCAGCGAGAGGTTTGGTAGAGCACAGCCCTGAGCTGGCCCTTTAAGGCTGGACAGACCTCATTCAGACCCTTGCCAGGTAGTAGGTAGAGCCATCTAGCGCTCCGAAAAGACGGGGGGGGGGGGGGGGGGGGGGGGGTGCAACGGGATACACGGTAATTTTCTGACAAAACCTGTTAGGAATACTATAAAAATCAAGATATATCAAATTGTTTTTCAGCTTGCCTGTGCCGTCAAGTGATACTACATTTAACTGCGTCCTTGTATAGGATGATTTTTACATTGCTAATTTACCTTGGAATTTTCTTGCAGATGTTCACACACTGTATGGCACACCAGTAAGTGCTCAGTAAATGTTTGCTGTTTTAAGGGTTATATTGAAAAGAATTCATGTTTGGGGAACTTAAGAGGCAGCCCCGGAATATGCTGATAACAGAAGAGAAACAGCTTGAATTATTCTCAGGGGATAAATCCACAGAATCTGGCATTTCCCCAATTGTAACACTCAACACACTTTAATGTAATTACTACTTTAATACTCTGTCTTCACTGCTATAGTGTGAGCTCTTAGGGAGCAGGGACTGTGTTCTTTGGATTCCCAGCACCTGGCATGGTGCCTCATTCACAGTAGGTATTAAAAATTGCTAAATGAGGAACGAATGATCAAGGGTCCATTTTGTGCCGGGATGGAACCCCTGGCCTCTTTCCCCACTTTCTTGTTTTCAACTTTTTAATTAAGAAACATAAACAAGGGAGGTGTACCCCCTAGGAAATACTAGACCTAGTTAAACTAGCTTCTGCAAATATTTAAATACCTTTACAGCTCAGGCAGTTTTTGTGTTTTGGCAAAATCTTAATGTCACCAAACCCTGAAATCTATGAAGAGCCTGTTTCCTGAATTTGTCTGTTTTAGCTTTCTAAATACATCACTTTCAAAAACAGGCAAGTGGTACAGTGGAAAGGAGACTGAACTAGGCTTCAGGGGGCCCTAGGGTCTAGTCTGCGGGCTACTGCTGTTTTACTTTTCAAGCCTTTGTTTCTTAGTCTGTAAGATAAAAAGAATGGACTAGATGATCGCTAAGGTCCTTTTTAGCTCTAAATTTCCACCTTCCCCCAGTCACATTCAGGAGCATAATTCTTTTTTTTTTTTTTTTTTAAGATTTTATGTATTTATTTGACAGAGAGAAAGAGATCACAAGTAGACAGAGAAGCAGGCAGAGAGAGAGGGGGAAGCAGGCTCCCCGCAGAGCAGAGAGCCCGATGGCTATTGGCGGGCGGGGGAGGGGGGGGGCTTGATCCCAGGACTCTGAGATCACGACCTGAGCCAAAGGCAGAGGCTTAACCCACTGAGCCCCCCAGGCACCCCACAGGAACATATTTCTGGTGGCATCCCCATCCTATCTCACTCCTCCTCACTTCCCACACACAAGTTCCCCTTTCCTGGGAGGTCCCATTCAGAGTCTGTGTTTTCCAAATAGTCCCAGCTGGTGATAGGTAAAAACAACTTTTCTGACTCTGACACAGATTGATTGAAAACTATCCAGAGAGCTTGTGCTTCAAGTTGTTTTTCCATGAACAATGATGAGTTTTATGAATCCATCCAGATTCTTTAGTCTGGTTTCCCTATTGATTAAATGCCACCCTAAAGGGAGAAAATATATAAATCCTGACAAAATATCTGTGGACTAATTGGAGTCCTCAAAGGGGCAAAAGTAAAGGGGACCTAATGTAAACCTAGGACTTTAAGAATGGTAAGCGTCAAGAGTGGTCTGGAATTTAGGAGACTGCTTGGCATTCCATTAGTTACAGTAATGAAACGGAGGTTTCAGAGGACCTGGCATTTCAGATGTGGAAAGAAGGAGGGAAAGCTATGTGGCCTGAGAATGGACACGTGACGTGAATTCAGGGAATTTCTGTGGGTAGGACCCAAGATCAGATGGTTTATAAAAAGTTTTAAAAAAGTGTTGTGCAGGGGCGCCTGGGTGGCTCAGTGGTTAAAGCTTCTGCCTTCAGCTCAGGTCATGATCTCAGGGTCCTGGGATCGAGTCCCGCATCGGGCTCTCTGCTCAGCAGGGAGCCTGCCTCCTCCTCCTCTCTCTCTGCCTGCCTCTCTGCCTACTTGTGATCTGTCAAATAAATTAAAAAAATAAAAAAAATAAAGTGTTGTGCATTGTTAAAACAACATTAAAAAAAATGTTTTGACCTAAGAAAACAAATTTGCTTACACCTTCACAAATAAACACATTTTCATTTCCCTCAATAACCATACATTTCCTAATTTCTTAATTTAAACATTTCTTAAATTTAAAATCTCTGGGGTTAGGCCAAATGTTAGAAATACAGTAAGAAATATCGGGCTCTCTGCTCGGCAGGGAGCCTGCTTCCTCCTCTCTCTCTACCTGCCTCTCTGCCTGCTTGTGATCTCTCTCTGTCAAATAAATAAATAAAATCTTTAAAAAAAAAAAAGAAATACAGTAAAAAATATTTTTATACAGTATTAGGACGCCTGGGTGGCTCAGTTGGTTAAATGTCTACTTTCAGCTCAGGTCATGATCCAGGGGTTCTGGGATCTAGTCCTGGGTCATTGAACTGAGTCCCATGGCAGGCTCCCTGCTCAGCGGGGAGTCTGCTTCTCCCGCCTGCCTGCCTCCCTACCTCATTTGTGTGCTCTCTCTCCCTGACAAATAAAATATTTAAAAAATATACACAGTATTACAAGAGCATTTTTGCGGCCACCACTGACAATTTTTAATTTGTCATGGTCTTTTTTTTTTTTTTTAAGATTTATTTACTTGACAGAGAGATACACAGCGAGAGAGCGAACACAAGCAGGGGGAGAGGGAGAGGGAGAAGCAGGCTTCCCATTGAGCAGGGAGCCTGATGTAGGGCTCGATCCCAGGACCCTGAGATCATGACCTGAGCCAAAGGCAGAGGCTTAATGACTAAGCCACCCAGGTGCCCCTGTCATGGTCTTATTTTTATAAACAACATGTGTGTGTATGTTTTTGTATCACTACAAACTCATGAATTGAAACTGAAATACATTTGTGTGTTATTCTACTGCAATTATTAAGGTTATCGATAACCCTATTGTCCTATGTTTAGGAGGGGGAAAAGGACACTATTCAAGTTGCCAGAGTCATTTTGACATGACCAAACATTGATTTATTTTCTGCCATTTTAGTTTTTTGCCTTTGCTACAATTTCACAGAAATGGAATCATACAGTAGGTACTCTTTTGTTTCTGGTTTCTTCTGTTTAACATATTTTTGAGATTCGTCTGTGTTGTTGTATGTATTCTTCTTTTTTTTTTTTTAGATTTTATTTATTTATTTGACAGAGATCACAAGTAGGCAGAGAGGCAGGCAGAGAGAGAGAGGGGAGGAAGCAGGCTCCCTGCTGAGCAGAGAGCCTGATGCGGGGCTCGATCCCAGGACCCTGAGATCATGACCTGAGCCGAAGGCAGAGGCTTTAACCCACTGAGCCATGCAGGTGCCCCTGTATGTATTCTTCTTTATTGCCAAATAGTATTTTGTTGTATGGCTATTCTACAATTTGCTTATCCAGTCAACTGTTAAGAACATTTGGTTTGTTTCAAGTTTTGCTAATTATGAATAAGATGAAAGTTCATATAGAAGTCTTTGTAAAGTTATGTGTTTTCACTTTTTTTCTGATAAACATTTAGGAACAGAATTGCTAGTTAAATTGCAAGTGCATGTTTCCCATTGTAACAAACTGCCCAGCTGCTTTTCATAGTGATTTTTCATCTTATCCCCCCCGCAAGCAGCAGCGTATGAGCATTCCAGTTGTGGATCCTTGACGACACATGATGTTGTCAATCCTTTTAATGTTAATGGGTAGGTGGTGACATCTCACTGTGATTTTATATTTACTTATATTTAAGATTTTATTTATTTATTTGACAGAGAGAGATACAGGAAGAGAGGGACACACAAGCAGGGGGAGTGGGAGGGGGGAAGCAGGCTTCCCGCTGAGGAGGGAGCCCGATGTGGGGCTCAATCCCAGGACCCCGGGATCAGGACCTGAGCCAGAAGCCCAACAACTGAGCCACCCAGGCACCCCCTCACTGTAATTTTAATTTGCATTCCCCTGATTATTAACAAAATATTAAGCATCTTTTCATATTCTTTTTGGCCACTTACAGTATCTTTGCCCCAACAGTATCTTTCAAAGAACACAATTTTTAACTTTGACAAAACACAATTTATCTTTTTTTTTTTCATTTATGGTTTGTGTTTTTGTGTCCTATTTAAGACATCTTTGGGGCACTTGAGGGGCTCAGTTGGTTAAGCCTCTGTCTTTGGCTCAGGTCATGATCCCAGAGTCCTGGGATCAAGGGCTTGCATCAGGTTCCCTGCTCTGTGGGGAGCTTGCTTCTCCCTTTCCCACTGCTGCTCCTCCTGCTTGTACTCTCTCTCTCTCTGTGTCAAATAAATAAAATCTTTTAAAGAAAGGAAAGAAAGAAATCTTTGCCTACTATTACAATGAATTTCTTCTGTTTTCTTCTACGAGTTTTTACAGCTTTAGCTTGTGTATTTCAGATAGTAATCCTTTCTTTTTTTTAAGATTTTATTTATTTATTGGACAGACAGAGATCACAAGTAGGCAGAGAGGCAGACAGAGAGAGAGAGGAGGAAGCAGGCTCCCCACAGAGCAGAGAGCCCCATGTGGGGCTTGATCCCAGGACTCTGGAATCACAACTCAAGCAAAGGCTTTAAACCACTGAGCCACCCAGGCACCCCAATAGTAATCCTTTTAAAGGTGATCTTTGTGTGTGGTGTGAAGTGAAGGACAAGACTGTTTTGCATATGGATGTGGGATTGTTCTGGCCGTGTTTGTTAAAAACTTTTCTTCACTGAATTATCTTGGCCCCTTTGTTGAAAGACAATTGACTGCGTAAGTGTGGGCCAACTTCTTTTCCGTCCATCTCTATTATCTACCTTTATACCAATACTAAACTTTCTTAATTACTCTATGTAGTAACTCTTGAGATCAGATAGGGTTAAGTCATCCATCTGTCTTCTTTTTCAAAATTGTTTAGAGTGTTCTAGGTCTTTTGCATATCCATATAAATTTTAGAATGAACTCATCAATTTCTGCTAGAGGCCTTTTGAAATTCTGATGGAGATGCATTGACTCTATACATCAGTTTGGGGATAATTGACTCCTTGACAACCCTGAGTCTTCTGATTGATGATTTTTTTTTTAAAGATTTAATTTTATTTTTAAAGACTTATTTATTTGAGAGTGTGTGCACAGGGGGAGGAGGGTGGGAGAGGCGGAGGGAGAGGAAGACAGAGAATCTCAAGCAGATTCCCTGCTGAGCCTAGAGCCCAACAGGGGCTCAACACGGGGCTCAATCCCATGACCCTGAGATCAAGAGCCAAAACCAGGAGTTGGTTGCTTAACCGACTGAGCCAGCCAGGTGCCCCTGATTGGGGATTACTGTTTACTGTGCCATTATTTTAGATCTTTTTAAACTTCTCTCAGCAATATTATGTGGGTTTACATATTTGATAAATTTATCCTTAAGTATATATAATATATCCTTGACATTTATGAGAAAATTTTGGTCTTTAAGAACACTCCATTTTTGAGAACTGCATAATGGCATCCAATTTTCTGATGAAAGTTCTTGAAATTTTTAAGCAATCACTTGATCTCTGTTATGACTGTAACAATATGCTTGAGGAGGAGTAAAGAACCCCAATGCCAGGCTGAAATTCACACCCTATCTAGGCATTTGGGCCTTGCTTCCCTGCTAAATGCTTTGTTTTTGTTGCCCCCTACCTTGAAGAGACTTTCATTCAAATTTCCACCTTATTAAAATTACAAATCCTTCTATTGTGGATTTTCAGGCTCTCTCTCAAGATAAAAACCTGAATTCTGAAGCCAAGAGAACATGGATGTTTCCACCGTAGTATGCATCTCCCTCTTTGAATCCTTTGTTTACAAGCCTTCTTCCCTAATTCAATATGCGTTCTAGTCAGGGGCCTTGTCTCCTTTCTCCTTGTAACCCCAGTGCCAGGAAGTGCCTGGCAGAGTGAATATTTTTTGGTAAATGGTGGATGAATAAAGTCAAGGTCAATTTTCAGGCCTCAAGAAAGGAGACCATAAAAGCTGAGAGGAACAGAGGCTGGAGTTAAAGTCAGGAATAAGACTCAGCAACAGGAATCCTGAAAGACTGGAGATGCAGTGGGAAGTTGAAACTCGGGAGTTAACCTGCTGGAGTCCAACTTCATTCTGGCAGACAGTTTCTTTTGTCTGCTTCAAAAGCTGCATATTCTTTTTTTTTTTTTTTTTAAGATTTTGTTTATTTATTGGACAGACAGAGATCACAAGTAGGCAGAGAGGCAAGCAGAGAGAGGGGAGGAAGCAGGCTCCCTGCTGAGCAGAGAGCCCAATGCAGGGCTCGATCCCAGGACCCTGGGATCATGACCTGAGCTGAAGGCAGAGGCATAACCCACTGAGCCACCCAGGCGCCCCTAAAAGCTGCATATTCTTAAAGGCAATGTTCAAGTCATCGACATGACATTTTCTTCAGCTGAGTAGATACTTACTGAATGCTTACTCTGTGCCAGGCATGCTGCTAACCCATGCGGAGAAAAGATGAACAGGGTAACAACCTCCCCTCAAGGAACTCATGGTCTAGTCATAGATATGGTCTGCTTGGGATTCTCTCTTTTCCTCTGCCACTCCCTGCCGCTCTCATTCTCTTTCTCTCTAAAAGAAATAAATAAATCTTTTTTAAAAATGTGCTTTTGTGTGTGGAACTTGACCCACCACCAGTCACTCTCTCCTCGGATTTATTTCCTCTCCCCTGACTCTGAAGGTAGACATAGTCTACCCAACTTCCCTATGCAGTCACTTCCCAAGAAAAGCCGCAAAACCTTTCCACTTTGCAGATCTTACTGCAAAACCATGAAAAGAAAGCTAACGAGAGATAAGTAAACTAACTCAGAGGAGAAAGTGACAGAGGTGAATTTCATAGTTTGTATAGAAAGAGTGCTTGGTGATTAGTTTGAATGCCTCTATGATGGGTTTGGGAACCTCAAAGACTTCTGTCTTGGCTTTTATTGTTGAAGAATGGGCATCCCTAACACTGCTCCCCAGCTTCTCCAATCCCCCCACACCACTTCTTTTTTTTGTTAAGGTGGCTTAATTCCATATCCGTGCCACCTTCCTCACAGTTCACTGGGCTGTATCATAATTATTTAACACCTGCCTCTGGCCTCTCCTTTTAATTTCCCTGGCTAAGTATAGGCCAGGAGAAGATCTTTCTCCTTCCTTCCCGTCCTTCTCTCTTCCTTCCCTAAGCCCCCAAATGCTCTGGTGCCAGGCATTCAGCCCATGATCATCGTGGTTTTCTTCTACTGTAAATTCTTGGGACTCCTGGGCTCTAAGTCTACGCTGCAGTGACTTGCTCTCTTTTCCTCTTAAAGTCCAGTTTCCTTATTGTGGTTTTTGTTTTCTGCTCCTTTTTAGGTCTCTAACTGCCTCCCCAGCATCATCTCCTACTCCCCAAATCCACCCATGCCTCAGGCAGACCCCACCGCTCATTTTCCCATGTCTTTGCTCTGGCCATCTTCTACCTTGACTGTCCTTTCCCCCATCCTCTAGCCCTGGAAATCCTATTTCTCCTCAAAGCCTTGCTCAGTTCTAACAGCCCTTCCTCTATACGGCTTTCCCTGCTTCCTCAGCTAGAAGGAACGTGAACGGGTGACAGTCCCCTGCTCGGGATCTCTTTCTTCATGAAAAGGCTATCATGTTAGGTAGGTGAGGACCTGATTCTCAGAAAGGTGTCACGTTGGATAGCTACTTGCTAAAATATTTTATCTAAGGTGTTAGCTGATAAAGTTTAACTTAGGAATCTGTGATGTAGGCAACTACAGTAGACAGACTATATCACTGAGAGTCAGGAGGCCTAGATTTGAATCCCAGCTCTGCTTCACCCTTTCTTCCTTCTTCCCAAAATGAGGCTGGCCAGGTGATGCGGGCCCTGGAGTCCGTACTAAATGCACATGGAAATCATTAAAAGACTTTAAGGAAGGTGTAAAAAGATCCAATTTCTCTTTGGGGAGTGTTTTTTTTTTTTTTTTTTTTTTGTTTTTTTTTTTTTTTTTTTTTTTTTTTAATATACTTAGCATTTACCATTTTAACCATTTTTAGGTGTATAGTTCAGGGGCATTAAGTACATCCCCATTGTTGTGAAATCATCCCCAGAACTTGTTCATCTTCCCAAACTGCCATTCTATAAAATAATAACTCATTATTCCCCCAACCACCTACCCCAGCCAACATCAACCACCATTCTACTTTTTGTTTCTCTGAATCTGACTGTGCTTGGTGCCTCCTACATAAATAGAATCATATAGTATTTATCCTTTTGTGTCTAGCTTTTTCACTCAGTGTAATACCTTTGAGGTTCATCTATGTTGAAGCTTGTGTCAGAATTTCTTTCCTCTTGGGGTGCCTGGGTGGCTCAGTGGGTTAAGCCTCTGCCTTCGGCTCAGGTCATGATCCCAGGGTCCTGAGATCGAGCCCCGCATTGGGAATCTCTGCTCGGTGGGGAGCCTGCTTCCCCCTCCCTCTCTGCATGCCTCTCTGCCTACTTGTGATCTCTCTCTCTGTCAAATAAATAAATAAAATCTTTTTTAAAAACTGTCTAAAAAAAAAAGAATTTCTTTCCTTTTTAAGGCTGAGTAATATTTTGTTCTATGTATACACAACCCTCCCCCCAATATTTTGTCTATCCATTCATTCATTCATGGACAATTGGGTTGTTTCCATCTTTTAGCTATTGTGATTAGTGCTGTATGAAGGTACAAATATCCATTCAAGTCCCTGCCTTCAATTCTTTTGGATATACACCCAGAAGTGGAAATGATGGATCACGCAGTGATTCTTTTTCTTTTTCTCTTTTTTTAAGATTTTTTAAATAATAGCATGAAGGGGAGACAATATATAAGACAATATATAAGGCAATTGTTGCTACAGAGTGTCTCTGCCTGTAGGCCTCTCAAAGAACGGAGCTAGGGAAGAAACATACCGGCACTAACGTGTATACACAAGGAGTATCACTATCTTTCCACGTATCTACTGGTATCTATACGGAGTTAAACATAAGTTCACTCTGATATCTCCCACTATGACCCAGTGCCATATGGTTCATTCTAGTTTACTCCCCTTTCTTCTCCATAACCTCTCACTCCAACAGGGAGAAACCTGGTTCCCACCATCTGCCATCCACATACTTACTTGCTCGTTCCCAGTATCCTTGTATGGTAGTTCAAGGATTGTTAACCCACACCTCTAAGGCAAAGCGTACATATAATTCCTTTTGTCTTTCGTCTTACGGTCTACGGTCTAGAGTCCTCAAAGTTTTTAAGGCAACACCTCTCTTTCCCCACCCCCTTCCGTGAAATTATGTCACTTATAATACAGTTCGATTCTTTTTTCCCAACCTGCATTCCATTCTAGGATTTTTCTCTCCTTCCAGTTGATTTTTTTAAGTTTGCATACATAAAGATGCACTGTTTGTGTTATAAAGTCCTAATTGTTTTGACGGATAGTGTCATGATCAATATATTTTTTTCATTCATAAACAGTGTGAGAAAAAGTAAAATGAAAGTGAGCAAGGGAAGAGGACAAGGAAGAAGCAAATAGGTGTAAATTATTGGCCAAGTTCCACTTTTTAAGTTAGGCACTAAGGTCATTACATAAATAATAAACAAATAAATAATAGATAAGACCACACACAGACCAATGTCAGTAGGTACATATGTACCAAGGATTATGAGTTATGATTATGATCAAATTGTATGGACTTTCTACCCCCATCAAGGTGGAAAAGGGCCATCTGTCATCCACGGAATTTTTAATTGAAAAGGTCAAAAACTGCCCATGCGTTCCTTGATGGATGAGGGGATGAATAAAATGTGGCGTATACATAAAATGGAACATTATTCAGCCTTAAAAGGAAGGAGATTCTGTCATAGGCTATAATACAGATGAACCTTGAGGATATGATACTAAGTGAAATAAGCCGGTCACAAAAGGACAAATGTTGTATGATCGCATAACACAGGGTACCTGGAGTAGTCAAATTCACAGAGGCAGAAATTACAACAGTGGTTGCCAGCAGCTGGGTGGGGGGTACACTGAGCAGTTAGTGTCTAATAGGCACAGAATTTCCGCTGGGGGAGATGAGAAAGTTCTGGAGATGGATCGTGGTGATGGCTGTGCAACAATGTGACATGTACTTAGTGCCGCAGAACCCTACACTTAAAGATGGTTAAAATGGTACATTTTATGTTATATGTACGTTATCACCGTGAAGAAGAAAAGGCAAAGACCAAAGAAACAGGTTTGCTCTTCCCTAACAGGAGTCAGAGCGAACTGTGTGTGGGAATTAAGACAAGGTCTCCTTGAGTTCTTTTACCCCAGCATCAAGAGTGAAGAAGGGTCCCTGCCCTGGCACATGAACCCAACTAAGAGCACACATCTCTCTGGTGTTCTATCCCATCAGGCGTCAAAGAGGGAGTCCCTACCTCCAGACTAACCCCTAGTTTCCTGAGCAATCTCAGCTTCTTCAACAGGTATCAAAGTGGAGTCTGCATCTGTTATGAATTTGCCCCTCCCCTAACAGGGCCAAGAGTGAACCAGAATACTTGAGAAACTGACCATGACCTTTGCTCTCCCTCAGGCCTTCTACCTACATCATCGGAAGACAAGAGGAGACATGAAGTGGGACTGAAAAGTCAACATCCATAGACTCCCTTGCCTCCATTAACGAGGGTGAAAAATGATGCCCACGTATCCACTACCTCCTAGTCCCCAATGACATTCAACTGACTTGAACTTCTGTCTTGAATCCATTAGAACTAATCTCATGATGTCCGTTACCTCTGTTTATGTCTCAAAAAGCCCATGCAATCCCTTCTATTGGAAGAGACAGTCCACTATGGGTCCTGAATGTCCCTGCAGAGGGAACCAAACTGGAAGACTTAATATCCCCTGATGCTGGGCAGTTTCAAGAGTCACTGAGCAACTAAGTAGGTCAAGGTGAAGGGGGTATGACTACTGTCTGTTTGCTCAACTGTGCCCTTCCAGCCCCTGAGGGAGGGGGACTGGCTCAGCATACAAATATGTTGAATCCTTGGCCCGGCAACTCTCAGTCATGGCATAAGCACCTGCATACATAGCCTCCATCTGGGCCTGCTGTGTCATCCTGGGGGACCTAAGGACAAAGGGAATCTGCACAATTAGGCTGGTACTCCTGCTGTTGGCTGTGCTGTAAATACAAAACTGTCTTGCTCTGATCCATTAAGCTTCCCTGTCAGCATTTAGCCACCAAGGAATTGTGCAAACCAACCCCCTCCTTGCCGAGTTGTCATCTTCGGAGTCTTACTATTTCCCGCCTTCCTCTAAGAGGTTGAGGTTTTGTGGTTCTTCCTTCACACTTTATATCCCACACCCTAATCCCCATAAAGGTTAGCATATCCTCTACTGGGTCCCTTCTCTCACTCTTCCTGATTCTTAAAACTCTACCACTCTTTACTCTGAAATTCGTGATCCATTATCAGCAAAATCACCTATATTCTCAAGTATTTCTCAGATAGTCCCTCCATCTTCTTACCCTAAAAGCCATTTCAGGTGGTGGCTTTATTTATTTCCACGACCGTCATGCCTTTGGGTCTGGACTTGGGATAGGTGCTCTGCCACTTTCTGATCATCCCTAGTCTTTCTTCCTCGATAACCCCAAGATTAAAATCTCATGCTATCAGATAATATCTGTTACCCCTCATAGCTCTGGTGATGTATTAACATCCTCCCCACCCCAATATACCCCCTCATTTATTTACTAATTTAGCTCCTGGCTTATTCTCCAGAATTGCTCATGTCTTAATTCTTGGTAATCTCAATAGACATTTACATGAACACCCTGCCTCTCAGTCCCTTGACCACCTCTCCTCTGTTCCTATTGTTCTCCACCCTATTTCCCATTTTATTTTATTGATATCCACAACCTTTCATCTGGGCCATGCATTTCACTCTCTGACCAGCTGTCACTCTTTTCTGACCACCATATGCTTGTCAGTTCCCTGAAACCCACAGTCTTCAACCCCCCCAGGACCTCCTGTCCTCCTCATACCTTTTCACTCTACTCTCTCCCCTGATGTCCTCTCTCCCCTCCTTACCCAGTTTAAATTCCATGATGAATCATTTTATCAGTACCTCTGCGTGTATTCTAACTCTCTTACCCTTTTCTTGATTCATCATATTTATCTGGCACAACCACAACCCTGAATATATAAACACTTTCACCCATTCTGAGAAGCTGAGAGTGACTGGAGCAAAAACACAGCCATGCTGGCTGGTCCCACTTTACAATCCAGATCATGAATTTCAAGTGTCTCTTTTTGCTGCCCAGTGATCATGGTGCAGTACATACATGATAGGTGACAGAGTTGGTTCACATATCGACTCTTCTGGAGAACTGCATAGCCTCTCACTCCTCAAAACATTTTAACTCCTGCCTAGATCATGACCTTGGCTCCTACTTTCCTGAGAAATTTGAAGCAAACAGAAGAAGACCACATTTACCCATCTTCCTATGATCATGGGTAAACTCTCTGTGCTCTGCTTTAGGCCAACCCATCCACTGTGCCCTAGACTCCATCCCTGTCATGTAGTGAAGGACATCTCTCCAGCAATTGTCCCTTCTTGTTCCAAAAAACCTCATTTTTCATTCTTCTTCAGATAATTCTCTTCAGCATACAAACATTTTCCTTCTTCCTCAATGTTTTTCTTCCAGTATCTGTTGGGCTAACTCCTTCACCTCTTTTTTTTTTTTTTTAAGATTTTACTTATTTATTTGACAGATCACAAGTAGGCAGAGAGGCAGGCAGAGAGAGAGGAGGAAGCAGGCTCCCCGCTGAGCAGAGAGCCCGATGCAGGGCTCGATCCCAGGACCCTGGGATCATGACCAGAGCTGAAGGCAGAGGCTTTAACCCACTGAGTCACCCAGGCGCCCCTCCTTCACCTTTTCAAGTCTTTGCTCAATGCCGCCTCTTCAGTAAAGCGCCTCCTGACCACCCACTCCCCACACCACAGAATTCCTGATCCTGTTGTGCTCTTAGTTTTTTCCATCATATTTGTCCCCTTCTGACACATTTTATAGCTTATTTTAAAATCCTCTTTTAAAAAAAGATTTTATTTATTTATTTGACACAGAGAGAGAGATCACAAGCAGGCAGAGAGGCAGGCAGAGAGAGAGAAGCAGGCTCCCTGCTGAGCAGAGAGCCCGATGTGGGGATCCATCCCAGGACCCTGAGACCATGGCCTGAGCTGAAGGCAGAGGCTTTAACCCACTGAGCCACCCAGGTGCCCCAACTTTGTGACATTTCATAACAGGGTTTTAAATTTTGATAAAATTATCTCAGTGTTTATGTGGGAGAAAAAACATTCAACAACAGACAAGAAAATTATGAAAGAGAGCAATAATGATAAATTAGCCTTAACAGCTATTATATCATAAAGCCTCTGTAAAAAAAATATGAAAATCGAAAAGAGGATCTAGAAATAGATTCAAATATATATGATAATTTTATATATTAGAAATGTGATTTGAATTTTGGGGAGAGAGGTGGTTTATTTAGTATTTGATGCTAGAATAATTGACTATCCATCTTAAGAGAAAAGGTTTATTACTTCCCATCATATACAAAAAAATTCATTTTAAATGATTAAGAACTTCAATGTAAACAACAGTACAAATTATAAAGAAAACTGAAACACCTATATATATCAGCTCAGTTGCATGACCTTTAAATCAAGACAGGAGACTTAGGAATTATACAAGAACAGAGTTAACAGTATTAAAAAAATGCTTTTGTGTAAAAAAAAACTCCATAAACAATGCCAAAAGGCTATTAATATCTTGAGAAAATTCTCACCATGCAAAGGACATATAAGGACTAAGAACTATAAAATGTAAAGAGCTTTTAAAATTTTATAACAAAAGGACAAACAACACAGAGAAAAGTGGACAAAAGATTTGAATGGACAATTCACAAAAGAGCAAACACAAGTGACAACAAAGCTTATGAACAGATACCCATCTTCCCAGCAGCTGGAGAAAGGCAAATTCAAGTACAATGCTGTCATTTATGCCTAACAAATGCGCAAGAATGAAAAAGAATAGCCATGCCTACCTCTGACCGTGACATACAAGGGAAGGGTTCTCATGCTGGTGGAAATATGAATCTTGTTGACCTTTTGGAAAGCAATCTAGAAACATCTGTTAAAATTGAAAATGCACATACCGTTCACCTAGGCAATCCCACTGTTGGGAATCTATCTCATAATAATAAAGGGTGACAGGGTTTCCTGGGTGGCTCCATTGGTCAAGTGGCTGCCTTTGGCTTGGGTCTTGATCTCAGGATCCTGGGACTGAGCCCAGAGTTGGGAAGGTCCCTGCTCAGTGAGGTGTCTGCTTCTCCCTCTCCCTCTGCTGTTCCTCCTGCTTGTGCGCTCTTTCTCATTGCTTTCTCTCTCTCTCAAATAAGTAAATAAAATCTTTAAAAAAATAATCAAGGGTGAGAGTTATTGAATACATATTTTGTGCCAGGCTCTGTTCCATGCACCATAACATTATCTCATTTAATCCTTGCAATGACCCTGTGAGGTAAGAGCTATTATTATCCTTATTTTATAGTGAGTGATGAGAAACCTGTGGCACAGAGAGATCAGGTGATTCCAGACCACAGATACTAAGTGTGGAACGGGTTTCAAATCTAGGCCATCTGAATCCGGAGTTTGTATTCCAACCCACCATCCGAATCCTCCTTTCATAATAGAAATAAAAGCAACAGTGTGTTAGGATTTAAGCATAAGACTACGCGTGGCAACAGTGTTGGTAACAGCGAAGCCACGTGCAAGGAGAATAACCGTCCACGGGAAACGTCTGAATGAACTGCACCATTCACGCCGTGAAGTATTATACATCTGTAAGAAGCGACGTGTAAGATCTATACCACGTGGTTTAGAAGGATTTCCACATTGTAGTAAGTGAGAAAAGCAAGGTAGAAAGAAACATACATAATATAACCTAATTTTTTTAAAGACAAACCCCCTCAGCAATATGAAGACAAACAACCCAATTACAAAGTGGGTAGACACCGCACCAAAGAAAATATACGAATGGCAAATATGCATATGAAAACATGCTGCACATCAGATGTCGTTAGAAAATTGCAAATTAAAACAATGAGATAGTGGGGTGCCTGGGTGGCTCAGTCAGTTAAGCATCTGCCTTCGGCTCAGGTCATGACCCCAGGAGCCTATTTCTCTCCCTCTCTCCCTGCTCCTCCTCCAGCTCCTGTTCTCTCTTGTGCACCCTCTCAAATAAATAATTAAAATCTTTTTTAAAATAATAAAAATTAAATTCATATAAAAAATAAGCTCATATATAATTCATATATAAAATATAAATTCATATATAAAATAACTGGGGCACCTGGGTGGCTCAGTGGGTTAAAGCCTCTGACTTCAGCTCAGGTTGTTATCCCAGGGTCCTGGGATCAAGCCCCGTATTGGACTCTCTGCTCAGCGGGGAGCCTGCTTCCCCCTCTCTCTCTCTGCCTGCCTCTCTGCCTACTTGTGATCTCTGTCTGTCAAATAAATAAATAAAGAATATTTTAAAACAACGAGGTACCGCTACATGCCTATTAGAATGGCCAAAATCCAGAACACAGACAACCCCAAATGCTGGCAAGACCGTGCTGCAACAGGAACCCTCGTTCATTGCTGATAGAAATGCAGAAGCACACAGCAACTTTGGAAGACGGTTTGGTGGGTTCTTACAAAATGAAACATACTCTTAAAAAAAAAAAAAAAACAACCCAGATGAAACATACTCTTAACATATGTTCCAGCAATCAGCAATGAGGCTCCCTGGTATTTGCCCAATGAGTTGAAAACACGTCCACGTGAAAACCTGCACATGGATGTTTATGGAAGCTTTACTTATAACTGGAAAAACTTGGAAGCAACCAAGATGTCCCTCAGTAGGTGAGTGCATAAATAAACTGTCATATATCCAGAAAATGGAATGTTATTCAGCACTAAAAAGAAATGAGCCAGGGGTGCCTGGGTGGCTCAGTGGGTTAAAGCCTCTGTCTTCGGCTCAGGTCATGATCTCAGGGTCCTGGGATCTAGCCCCGCATTGGGCTCTCTGCTCAGCAGGGAGCCTGCTTCCTCCTCTCTCTCTGCCTGCCTCTCTGCCTAGCTGTGATCTCTGTTTAATAAATAAATAAAATCTTAAAAAAAAAAAAAGAAATGAGCCACCAAGCCATGAAAAGACATGGAAGAACCTTAAATGTGTCTTACTAAGTGAAAGAAGACAATCTAGAAAGACTACATACTGAATGAGTCCACCTATATGACATTTGGAAAAGGCACAACTACGGAAACCATAAAAAGATCAGTGGCTGGATAAATAAAATCCACCAAAAAATGGGGGTTCCTGGGTGGCTCAGTCGGTTAAGCGTCTGACTCTTGATTTCGGCTTAGGTCGTGATCTCAGGGTTGTGAGACTTGACTTGGCACGGGTTTCTTGCCCACCATGAGGAAAGCTATAACAGCTCTCCTCTGGATTCTAACTCCTGGGGGCAGGAGCCAGGTCTCATTTATCTTGGTGTCTCCCATAACATCTAGCATGATAGTACAGGGGAATCATCACCGTGCATTAATTCAGCAATAATTTTTTAAGTGCCCATGAGCTAGGCAATTTACCTGGTTCTAAGGAAATTAAAACACAATTTCTGTCTTCATAGAAACTACTTGTCTGTGTTGGAGATTAGAATCCATGAAAAAAGAGTGGCAGAGGGTTGATAATTGAGTTGGGTGATAGGCAAGTAGAGGATCACTGTACTATATTTTCCTCATATTTTTATGTTTAAAAGTTTTCATGGTAAAGTGTTTTAAAAGCTGCAGAATGGGGAAAATGTCTTGGGCGGAATAGGACTCTGATTTTCTTTCTTTCTTTTTTTTTTTTTAATTTGACAGGCAGAGATCACAAGTAGGCAGAGAGGCAGGCAGAGAGAGAGGAAGGGAAGCAGGCTCCCTGCTGAGCAGAGAGCCCGATGTGGGGCTCGATCCCAGGACCCTGAGATCATGACCTGAGCCAAAGGCAGAGGCTTAACCCACTGAGCCACCCAGGCGCCCCTGAGATTTTTTTTTTAATGGGTAGGACAATCAACCCATATTATGTATGTCAAGATACAATGTTTGTATCTTCCCAATATTCACATGTTGAAGCCCTAAGCCCTAAATGTGATAGTATTTGGAGCTTGGGCCTCTGGGAGTTAATTAGGTTTAAATGATGTCATGAGGGTGGGGCGCATGATTGGATTAGTGTCCTTATAAGAAATTAAAGAGACCGGCGTTTGCTCTCTGCTGTGTTGAGGATATAACCAGAGGGCAGCTGTCTACAAATGAGGAAGAGAGCTTTCATCAGAATCTGACCACGCTAGTACCCTGATACGGACATAAAACCTCAAGCACTATGAGAAATAAATTGCTGTTGTTTAAGTCACCCAGTCCATAGTGTTTGATTATGGCAGCCTGAGCTAAAACAATGAGTAACCAGAACTAAGAAGATGATAAGGTCAGAACTGACCTTATCATTAGATCAAAGCCATTATGATTTGAAGACCATCCAGGCAGTATCTACAGCCCCCAGAAGCATGAAATTCACTTTACAGGCTTAGAAGAGGATCAGTACCTAAAGCCTTGATGGGACCCTATTTTTCTCCTTTTCACCATTTCTAGCATCTCTAGCCCAGAGTGTAGCTACAAGTAACAGCAGGAAGAACGCACTGGCAAAATCCTGCCTGGAGGTACTTTGTCAGTCCTGCTTCAGATTTATTAGAGACTCGCCTCGGTCTCAGAAGTGTTGGGTGGGGACAGGATCTTGGGATGGGAAAGGAGTTTATCAACAAAAGGACCAGAGTCCAAGGAGGAGATCAAGTCTTCAGGCTTCTTTGTTTTATAAATTTTCTAGCTTTCTCTGAACTATTTCGCTAAGTCTGATGTAAGCTCGAAAGTTTTAAGTTGCTTGCAGACTGTTGACAATGGTAGGAAGAAAAGAAAGAAATAAAAGAAAAATGAAGAAAAGAAAAGAAAAAAGAAAACTGCTATTGTCCATATCACAACTCAGACTTCATGAATTGGAAGTTATTGGGGGCGGGGCACTTGGGTAGCTCAGCTTTCAGCTCAGGTCATGATCTCAGTGTCCTGAGATCAGTCCTGGAATAGAGCCCCCACATCGGGCTCTCTGCTCAGTGGGAAGCCTGCTTCCCCCCTCTCTGCCTGCCTCTCTGCCTATTTGTGATCTCTGTCTGTCAAATAAATAAATTAATCTAAAAAAAAAAAAAAGAAGTTACTGGGGCAAATCCCCAGGTGATTATTATAGATACTAAGATTAAGAACCACTGACTTATACCCTTTTCTCTGGTTACATTCAGGCAGCAAGCTTTAAGACCTAGAAACTTTTATTTTCCTTATATTTCATTTGATTTCCTTGTCACTTAGCTAGATTGCTAGTTATTGTCTCTCTCCGCATACAGAAGACTGAAATCCTTTCCACCTTAGGAAATGCTATAGGAGATTCAACTTCTATTTCATTGAGTAGTCATCTTTAAAATGAATTCAGAATTAGGAACATTTTTTTCCATTTTTTTCCCTCCCCCCTGTAACTTCATCCCCAATGTATGAAGGATGCAAAGAGAGCACCTGTCTCTTGTTTTCAGGGAAGCTAGAGTGTTGCCTATGGCAACTACCAGACCACTTGAGATTTATTGCTGAAGGTTACCTAAGCAACCCTGGCAACCAACCGTCTTTGCCCTTTCAGTGGGCAAGGGCCCTGGGTAATCTAGGTCTATTGCATCCCAAGCTATCACCTGTTTCTGACTTTCCTTGGGAGGCATAAGGGAGTCTGAACCACCTATTCCCCAGGGAAAGAGCTAAGGATTCTCTGTCTCCTTTGGGTCCCTGGGGCAAGGCAGAAGGCAGAAAAGGCTTTCTTTGGAAAAAGCAGAGGCAGCAGCTGCTCTGCGTATAGGTGAATGGCAAGAATTATCTCCTGGGGAGGCTTACTTCCCAGCTCTTAGTCTAGCACTGTGGCATTAAAATGTTACTTTTCAAACTCTATTGGCACTTTGGGCTGTTGGGGAATTAATGTTTGAGTGTTCGCTCTCTGACTCACAGACTAAGAGGCACCTTTCAATATATTTTTTAAAAGACGTAATTTTTTTTTAAAGATTTTATTTATCCATTGGACAGACAGTAGTAGTAGACACAAGTAGGCAAAGAGGCAGGCAGAGAGAGAGGAAGGGAAGCAGGCTCCCCGCTGAGCAGAGAGCCCGACGCGGGGCTCGATCCCAGGACCTTGGGATCATGACCTGAGCCGAAGGCAGAGGCTTTAACCCACTGAGCCACCAGGTGCCCCAAAGATGTAATTTTTTAAAAAGTCATCTCTACAGTCAGTGTGGGATTCAAACTCATGACCCCAAGATCAAGAGTCACATGCTCTGTCGACTGAGCCAGCCAGGGCCTCACCTCTCAGTATTGAAGCATGCATCATGAACAACTTCAAGATTCATGGATGCTTCTTCTGGGATGTTAGTGATTTCTAGTCTACCAACTTGTTTGTTATCTGAAATGACTCCATATTACATGAACCTTTGCTGGCTTTTAGGGGTTACCTGCTAACATAGGGGCCCCAACTGTCTGCAAATCCCCTTCCCTCCATGTTCCTGATAGCTCTGTAGACTATCTAAATCCTTTATTTCCAAAATATCCCCCACACTCAATCAAGAGCTGCCGCTGCTCTGAGCTGCTCCATTAACACTGCCTCCCACTCTGCAGCCTGGCGTGGCCGTTTCTGCCAGGGACTGTCACTGTTCTGTTGGAAACAATGCACACTGCTGTATCCAGTAATTGTGCTGTGGTCCTTGCTGGAAATTGACACTCTGCGGGCTGGCATGGCCATGACTCTGCTCTTTCTCCTGGGTGCCCTGGGTCTTTCCCACTGGGTTCCTACCGGGTCTCAGAGGAGCACCCGCTGGTCAGAAACTGAGTAGGAAATACCTTCTCTCACTCTTCTGGGTTATACAGTTGGTGGCTGGGGTGTGTGTTGGCCCGGGGGGAGGGATGTCCCGAAACAAGTTATTTGGGGTCCAATGTGTTACAGACTTAGGAAAATAGTTCTCTCAATGTCTACATGAGGCTTGTCTTTCCTTGGAGGCCTGGACTTTAGCTAAGAAGTTGTGACAGAGTAACAAAGACCACACTCCATTCTGACAAACAAAGCACTAACTCTTGGGGAGCCTATGACACCTGGCTTCTTCATGTTCTCCTGGGAGGAGGTCTTTCAAATGAGGCACCGAAGGCTTCTTGCAAATAAGCACCCTTAAAGCCACCCTACCAGCTAGCCAGACACACCCAGCCATCCCTGAGCCACCTGCAGTGGGCAAGGTGAGATCCCTGACCAGCCCTGTGCAGCCATGTGCTATCCTAAAGGTTTTTCATATTTGGAAGCCTTATTTATACTTCTAGGAGCTCAAGGAAGCAGGGACTATGCTTCCCACTTCTCGTGTTTGTCACATGGGCATGGCCCGAGGACAACGAACAGTAAAACAGCAAAACAAACCTACTTTTAGCCCTTTATAATTTACAAAGTACTTTTGTAAACATCATCTCCCTTAGTTTTTACAGCAACCCTGTAGTGAGGCTCTTACTGTCCTCATTTTGCAGATGAGAAATCCCAAGTTGTCCAAGGTCACCAAGACACTCAGTGGCGGAGCCGAGCCTTGAACTATTAACTGCCTTGAGCACAGGTCCCTGTTACTCCACTGGAGCACAAGGTTGGGGGGCAGGGCTCTATCGTGCTTCTACTCGCAACCTAGCTGCAACGTGTCCTCCATTTCAACCCCTCCTCTTCCCCCAAACCTCAATAGGAAGCATGAGACAGGGCTAAGGAAAAACGATTTGTACTTTTTTCTTCCCTTTTTCAACTTGCCCTCCTATATTTCGGTTTTTTTCTGCTTGGACCACTGAGACCTTGTTATGGACTGAATAGGTGCCCCCAGAATTCAGACGTCCAAGTCCCACCACCCAATGTGATGTTATTTGGAGGTGGGGCCTTTGGGAGGTGATTAGGTTTGGGTGAGGTCAGTAGGGTGGGCCCTCATGATGGGATTAGTGCCCTTGAGAAGAGAAAGACAGACAAGAGCTCTCTTGCTCTTTCTTTCTGAGGGGAGGACCCTGCGAGACGGCAGGTGTCGGCAAGCCGACAGGAGCCCCTCTTCCTGGAATCAAATTCGCTGCCACCTTGATCTCGCACATCTCAGCCTCCAGAACTGCAAGAAATAAATTTCTGTTGTTGAAGCTACCCAGTGTATGTGTCTTGTTAGGGTAGCCTGAGCTGACTAATACAGACCTCATTGTCTATTCTTTCTCTGTCTCTGACTTCCAAATCTCTGGTCTGTCATAACCGTGGAAAGGAGAGTATTCTTTTGGCTGCTACTTGGATCTTTGGGTTTCTTGGCTTTTCTTCACTTGCTCTCGGGAGGAGACAAGGCAAGAGCGCTGGCTTCATAAGGAAAGCATCAGAAGACGTAACTTCTGATTGCAAACCTACTACTCCCGTGTGAGCTCAGACAAGTCTTTTAATATCGCCAGTGCTTGGATCGGTGTTTCATCAATCTGAGACTCAGTTTTCCCATTTGTACCATAAGAAGATTGGAAAACAAGGGCCAGGACCCTTTCTGGTATAAAATGTTCTGATTTAATCGATTTGGATTAACATCCTAGGTTCCTTCTCTGTTCCTTTCAGTCCCTCAACAACCTAGCATTCTTTTTGATCAGACCACCAATTCAGACTTTCAGTCTGTCCCTCTTCCTAAGTCCTGGTCACATATCTCCTATTATCAGATGTAATGCTAGGCAACCGCAGATATACCCATGCTATGTCCCTGGGAAAGAGATTTTTTTTTTTTTTTTTTGCTACAGAATCAACTACAGCATAGCATTGTCTTTGCAAGTTGTTTATTTCATAAGACCAGCTCCTCAAAAACAAGGAGTGTATTTCAGCAAATCTAGTTCATGCACACAATGTAGGAGGTGTTTGTGGCTTGCTGGTTTATATAACTTATGGTCAAGTGGTGGCTGGTTTGTTTGGTTTTGTTTCAGGTCATTCCTTTATCCCACTACTTTTTGTGCTCAGTGCTTAGCCATGCTGTACTGGCTTCTATGGAAACCATGCCAATCTTTTTCCGTTTCTTTCTAGCTTTGCTCCTCGAGGAGTGAGGAAGTAAGCCAGAGAATATCATTCTAGTTCTTTCCCCAACTCATACTTCAAACCCCATTCTGGAGGAGATGGACTTCATCATGTCTCCTTCCATCTGTTGGATATTCCGAACAGCTGATCTCACGGCTGCATCTCAGACGATGTGAAAAAGCCTCACGCACATCCAGCTCTTCCAAGTTGGCAGTGTTGGTCCACAAACGGGCCCCCTTTATATGGAAGGCAAGGAGAGACCAAAGAAGGAGGCAGACCCAGCCAGATTGGTAAACCAGGGGACCTCTTTATAAGGCTTGTCTCAGGAGGCCACAAGATGAGCCGATATCCACATTTGCCTCTCAGAATCTTAGAAGTTTCTGTGGAGGCCTTAACTGGGTTCATCCAGATGTTCTCAACAAAACCTTACTCTCTGAAGGCTGTGTGCTTGGAACAGCTCGCACCATGGGCCAGTGGAACAGTAGGCAGAGCATACATTTCAAGGACCGGGGAAGAGAAGAGGAGCCTCTGACTGCCACGGTCCAGCTTGAGTGTCCACCGGTGGTCATGTCCTTTTGATGAACTCCTCCAACAAACAGGGCACTAAGTAAACACGTAATAGCTGAAAATAGTTCAGCCCAGGAGACTACCTCCACAATGAAACTGTAATTGACAACACTTGAGGTCTATCAACAAGGGACAGCCAGGAAATAAACAGACATTGCTACTGTCACAGAGCCAGCTGAGCTTTTCATTGCCATGAGGGATTCTTCAGGGACTCCAGGGCAAGGTTGCTGGTTTTCCCAGGAATCAGTGGGATTAGCCGTATGGCCTATTTAAAGCATTGCATACAGAGAGGGGTTTTCTCTTGTTCAGTAAAATTGATGAATGTAAATGGGGAACATTTTAGTTCTTCCTCTCATGAAAGGCTCCCTCCCAGAGGTGTTTCTCGTACATTCTCCCTTCCCTGAAGTATGTATTCTTTTTTTGTAAGATTTTTTTATTGACTGCTTGGGTGGCTCATTTGGTTAAGCGTATGCCTTCCACTCAGGTCATGATCCCAGGATCCTGGGGTTGAGTCCCACATCAGGCTTCCTGCACAAGTAGGGGCAGAAAGAGAATCTTCAAGCAGACTCCCCACTGAGCAGGGAGCTGGATGTGGGGCTTGGTCCCACCATCCATGAGATCATGACCTGACCTGAAACCAAGAGTCAGATGCTTAAGCAACTGAGCCACCCAGGTGCCTCAGGCAATATATATTCTTTATAGAGAGAACTGATTCTGATTCTGGATTCTATAAGTCAAAAGTAGTGCAGACTTTAACACTTCCCATTGTCTTCCCTGAAAGTATCTCTTCTTACAAAGACCTTTGCTGCTTGGATGAAACACTTGATAAGGGCGCCTGGGTGGCTCAGTGGGTTAAAGCCGCTGCCTTCGGCTCAGGTCACGATCCTAGGGTCCTGGGATCGAGCCCCGCATCGGGCTCTCTGCTCAGCGGGGAGCCTGCTTCCCTTCCTCTCTCTCTCTGCCTGCATCTCTGCCTACTTGTGATCTCTGTCAAATAAATAAAATAAAAAAAAAAAAAAAGAAAGAAACACTTGATAATATATATTTTTTGTGCCCTCTTCACTGAACTCCCTTCAGCTGAGTCTCCATTGGTAGAGAATTTCTTTGTGATTAGTTTTTCTTTAATTGAAAAAACTTTATCACCTTTATTAAGATATAATTCACCTACCATAAGAATTACCCATTTAAAGTATACAATGCGATGATTTTAGTATATTCCCAAACTTGTGCAATCATCACTATGATCTAAGTTTCAAATATTTTCATCATCCTAAAGGGAAATGTTTTATCCATTAGTAACCACACCTCATTCTTTCCTACTGTCCAACCCTGCCAGTCTTAAGGAGCCACTAGTCTCCTTTCTGTTTCTATGAATTTGCCTATTCTCAATATTTCATATATATGGAATCATACAATATGTAACTTTTGTGTCTGGCTTCTTTCACTTAGCGTACTATTTTGAAGGCTCATCCATGTTGTAGCATGTATTAGTATTTCATTTATTTTTATCACTGCATAATAATCCACTGTATGGATGTACTACATTTTATTTATCCATCTATCAGTTGAATCACGTTTGGGTTATTTTTGGTTTTTGGCTATTAAGGTTGCTATTAAGTGCTTAGGACACTAATGTCCAGATTTTTGTATGAACATGTTTTCAGTTCTCTTGGACATACCTAGGAATGGAATTGCTGGCTTACATAGTAACTTTATGTCTGATTTTTTGAGAAACCACTAAACCATTTTTCCAAATTGATTGTACAATTTTACATTTCCCCAGCAATGTATGAAGTTTCCAATTCCTCCACATCCCTTTTTTTTTTTAAAGATTTACTTATTTATTTGAGAGAGAGGGAGAGCTTATGCTAGTGTGTGTGGGGAGAGAGAGAAAGAGAGAGAGAGAGATAGAGAGAGAGAGAAAATCTCAAGAGACTCCCCACTGAGCACAAAGCGCCATGCAGGGCTTGATCTCACAACTCTGAGAACATGACCTGAGCCAAAATCAAGAAGCAGATGCTCAACTGACTGAGCCACCCAGGTGAACCCACATCCTCTTATTTTTGTCCATCTTTTTTATTTTAGCCATCTTAGTGAGTGTGAAGTAGTATCTCACTATGTTTTTTTTTTTTTTTAATTTATTTTCCAGACAGAGATCACAAGTAGGCAGAGAGACAGGCAGAGAGAGAGGAGGAAGTAGGCTCCCTGCTGAGCAGAGAGCCGGACACGGGGCTCGATCTCAGGACCCTGGGATCACGACCTGAGCTGAAGGCAGAGGTTTTAACCCACTGAGCCACCCAGGTGCCCCTCTCACTATGGTTTTGATTTTCATTTATCTAATGACCAAGAGTGTTGAGTATATTTTCGTGTGTTAGTTGGTTATTTGCACATCTTCTTTGATGCAATATCTATTCAAATCCTTTGCCTACTTGTAACTGGACTGTCCATTTATTACTAAGTTGTAAGAGTTCTTTATATATTTTGGATACAACTCTTTATCAGATATATGACTTTGCAAATATTTTTTCTCATTCAGTAAGTTGTCTTTTCACTTTCTTGATGGCACTATTTGTGGCAAAAAAATAATTTATTGTTTCTATTTTTATTTGGATGTGATCCAATTTATCTATTATTAATTTTGTCTATTGTGCTTTTGGTGTTGTAACTATGAACCCATTGCTGAACCCAAAGTCATGAAGATTTACTCCTACATTTTCTTCTAAAGGTTTTATAGTTTTAGCCTTTACATTTAGACCTATAATCCATTTTGATTTAATTTTTGTGTATGGTGTGAGATAGGAGCCCAACTTTATTCTTTTGCATGTGGATATCCAGTTGTCTCAGTACCATTTTTTTGAAAAACTATTATTTCCCCCATTGAATTGTCTTGGTATCCTTGTCAAAAATCAATTAATACACCATATTAATAAAAGAAAGTTAAAGAATCATAAGATCCTGCCAATAGATGAGAAAAAGCATTTGACAACATACAGCATCCATTCTTGATAAAAACCCTCAACAAAGTAGAAAGAGATGGAACATACCTCAACATCATAAAGGTCACATATGAAAGACCCACAGTGAATATCATCCTCAATGGGGAAAAACAGAGACACTTTCCCCTGCGGTCAAGAACAAGACAAAGATGTCCGCACTCACCATTATTTAACATAGTACTAGGAATCTTAGCCTTAGCAGTCAGACAACAAAAAGAAATAAAAGGCATACAAATTAGCAAGGAGAAAGTCAAACTTTTTCTATTTGCAGATGACATGATACTCTATGTAGAAAACCCTAAAGATTCCACCAAAAAAATTGCTAGAACTAATACATGAATTTAGCAAAGTTGCAGGATATAAAATCAATGTGCAGAAATCTGTTGCATTTCTTTACACCAATAGCAAAGCAGCAAAAAGAGAAATTAAGGAATCAATCCCATTTGCAAATTGCACAAAAAACAATAACATACCTAGGAATAAACCTAACTAAAGAGGTAAAAGATCTAAACTCTGAAAACTATAGAAACTGAAGAGGACACAAAGAAGTGGAAAGACATTCCATGCTCACAGATTGGAAGAATATTGGTAAAATGTCTATACTACCCAAAGCAATCCACACATTTAGTGCCATCTCTATGAAAATACCACCAGCATTTTTCATAGAGCTCAAACCAAGAATCCTAAAATTTGTATGGAACCACAAAAAAACACAAATAGCCAAAGCAATCCTGAAAATGAAAAAAAACAAAAACAAAAACAAACTGAAGGCATCATGATTACTGATTTCAAGCTATAATACAGAGCTGTAATCATCAAGACACTATGGTACTGGCACAAAAACAGACACATAGATCAATGGATCTATAATATGTATCATAGATTGATTTCTATTCTGAGAAAACTCAGAAGTGTACTCACAACTATATGGTCAACTAATCTTTGGTAAAGCAGAAAAGAATATCTAATGGAAAAAAGACAGTCTCTTCAACATATGGTGCTGGGAGAACTGGACATCTACATGCAGAAGAATGAAACTGGACCACTTTCTTACACCATAACAAAAATGAATTCAAAATGGATGAAAGACCTAAATGTAAGACAGAAAACCATCAAAATCCTAGAGGCGAATACAGGTGGGAATCTCTTTGATATTAGCAGCAGCAAATTCTTACTAGACACATCTATGGAGGGAAGGGAAACAAAAGCAAAAATGAGCCATTGGAACTTCATCAAGAAGAAAAGCTTCTGCACAGCCAAGGAAACTATAAAAGGCAGAAGAGTGAGTCAAGATGGCAGAGGAGTAGGAGACCTAAATATCATCAGGTCCCAGGAGTTGAGCTAGATAGTTATCAAACCATTCTGAACACCGACAAACTCAACAGGAGATCAAAGAGAAGAAGAGCAGCAATTCTAGGAACAGAAAATCAACCACTTTCTGGAAGGTAGAACGTTTGGAGAAGTGAATTCGAGGCGACATATGGGAAGAGAGACCACTGGGGGAGGGGCCGGCTCCTGGCAAGTGGAAGAGCAGCAGAGCACAAAATTGGGACATTTAGAAGTCTGCTCCAATGAGGGATGTTGCCCAGAGGCTAAGCGGGGGGTGGAGTCCTCACGGGGACAGTGTGGTCTCAGGACCCGTGGGGTCACAGAAAGATTGGGGGTGCCTGAGTGTGGCAGAACTCCCAGGAATTGGAGTGGGGAAGCTGGCAGCAGAGCCGGAGCCAAGGGGGAGCTCTCAGCTTGGGGTTACCTTAAACCATGATCCGAGGCACAGTCAGGCCACTACTCTTCAAGCAGGGACCCCACAAGTGGTAGATCTGGGAGATTCACCTTCCTCCTCTGGGAGGAGTGGCATGGGAGTACATGGCAGGAATCTGCTGGGTTTGGAGACTCCAAACGGGGCCATGCGCCAGAAATAGAAATGCTCAGTCCCAAGCCAGGTGAGCTTGGAGTGTGGCTGGAGACCAGGGAGACGGGAGAGATTGATGGTTTTTCTCTGAGGGTGCACTAAGGAGTGGGGCCCTGTGCTCTCGGTCCTCCAGGGCAGAAGACTGGAAGGCCGCCATTTTCATTCTCGTCCTCCAATGCTCTATGGAAAGTGTTCAGGGAACAAAAGCTCCAAGAGTGAACCCGAGTGGATTGCTTAGCCTGGCCCCTGGCAAGGGTGGTGCAACTCTGCCTCGGGCAAAGACATTTGAGAATCCCAGCAATAGGCCCCTCCCTCAGAAGATCAGCAAGAACATCCAGCCAAGACCAAGTTCACTGATAAAAATGAGAACTGCATAACTCCAGAGCTAAGGGAAAGCAACACATAGAATTGATGGCTTTTTTCCCATGATCCTTTAGTCTTTCAAAGTTAAATTTGTTAAATTTTATTTTTTCTTATTCTATTTCTTAAAATTTTCCTCTTTCCTATTTTAACATTTTTAAACTATTTTGTCTTATCAATACCTTTTAAAAAATCTTTTTAAATTTTCATTGTTATAGTCATATTCTAGCCCATCATTGTATTTAACTTTATTTTTTATATACATATAGGTTTTTCTTTCCTTAAAATTTTGGGATACAGTTTATTCTAACAGAGCAAAACATAACCTAAATTTAGCACATGGCTTTGTTCTAGTCTCCAGTCTGATCACATTCTTTCCTCTTTTTTTTTTCCTTTCTTTTTTCAGCCAATTTCTTATCTTATCAATTCCTTTTCTAGAATCTTCTTTAATTTCCATCTTTATAGTCCTATTCCATCCCTTCATCATGTTTACCGTTATTTTTGTATATACATATGTTTGTCTTTCTTTAAAATTTTGGGAAGCAGTTTCTTTTAACAGAAGTTAGTTAGTTAGTTTCTTCTAACAGACCAAAATACACCCAAAATCAAGTGTGTGGCTCTGTTCTAGTCACCAGTCTAATATATATATATATTTATGTAAATATATATGTATACACACACACACACACACACACACACACACACACACACACATATATATATATGTATATATATATGTGTGTGGCTCTGTTCTAGTCACCAGTCTAATATATATATATATTTATTTTTTGTTTTTTTTTTTTTTTTTTTTTTTTTTTAATATACTTAGCATTTACCATTTTAACCATTTTTAGGTGTATAGTTCAGGGGCATTAAGTACATCCCCATTGTTGTGAAATCATCCCCAGAACTTGTTCATCTTCCCAAACTGCCATTCTATAAAATAATAACTCATTATTCCCCCAACCACCTACCCCAGCCAACATCAACCACCATTCTACTTTTTGTTTCTCTGAATCTGACTGTGCTTGGTGCCTCCTACATAAATAGAATCATATAGTATTTATCCTTTTGTGTCTAGCTTTTTCACTCAGTGTAATACCTTTGAGGTTCATCTATGTTGAAGCTTGTGTCAGAATTTCTTTCCTCTTGGGGTGCCTGGGTGGCTCAGTGGGTTAAGCCTCTGCCTTCGGCTCAGGTCATGATCCCAGGGTCCTGAGATCGAGCCCCGCATTGGGAATCTCTGCTCGGTGGGGAGCCTGCTTCCCCCTCCCTCTCTGCATGCCTCTCTGCCTACTTGTGATCTCTCTCTCTGTCAAATAAATAAATAAAATCTTTTTTAAAAACTGTCTAAAAAAAAAAGAATTTCTTTCCTTTTTAAGGCTGAGTAATATTTTGTTCTATGTATACACAACCCTCCCCCCAATATTTTGTCTATCCATTCATTCATTCATGGACAATTGGGTTGTTTCCATCTTTTAGCTATTGTGATTAGTGCTGTATGAAGGTACAAATATCCATTCAAGTCCCTGCCTTCAATTCTTTTGGATATACACCCAGAAGTGGAAATGATGGATCACGCAGTGATTCTTTTTCTTTTTCTCTTTTTTTAAGATTTTTTAAATAATAGCATGAAGGGGAGACAATATATAAGACAATATATAAGGCAATTGTTGCTACAGAGTGTCTCTGCCTGTAGGCCTCTCAAAGAACGGAGCTAGGGAAGAAACATACCGGCACTAACGTGTATACACAAGGAGTATCACTATCTTTCCACGTATCTACTGGTATCTATACGGAGTTAAACATAAGTTCACTCTGATATCTCCCACTATGACCCAGTGCCATATGGTTCATTCTAGTTTACTCCCCTTTCTTCTCCATAACCTCTCACTCCAACAGGGAGAAACCTGGTTCCCACCATCTGCCATCCACATACTTACTTGCTCGTTCCCAGTATCCTTGTATGGTAGTTCAAGGATTGTTAACCCACACCTCTAAGGCAAAGCGTACATATAATTCCTTTTGTCTTTCGTCTTACGGTCTACGGTCTAGAGTCCTCAAAGTTTTTAAGGCAACACCTCTCTTTCCCCACCCCCTTCCGTGAAATTATGTCACTTATAATACAGTTCGATTCTTTTTTCCCAACCTGCATTCCATTCTAGGATTTTTCTCTCCTTCCAGTTGATTTTTTTAAGTTTGCATACATAAAGATGCACTGTTTGTGTTATAAAGTCCTAATTGTTTTGACGGATAGTGTCATGATCAATATATTTTTTTCATTCATAAACAGTGTGAGAAAAAGTAAAATGAAAGTGAGCAAGGGAAGAGGACAAGGAAGAAGCAAATAGGTGTAAATTATTGGCCAAGTTCCACTTTTTAAGTTAGGCACTAAGGTCATTACATAAATAATAAACAAATAAATAATAGATAAGACCACACACAGACCAATGTCAGTAGGTACATATGTACCAAGGATTATGAGTTATGATTATGATCAAATTGTATGGACTTTCTACCCCCATCAAGGTGGAAAAGGGCCATCTGTCATCCACGGAATTTTTAATTGAAAAGGTCAAAAACTGCCCATGCGTTCCTTGATGGATGAGGGGATGAATAAAATGTGGCGTATACATAAAATGGAACATTATTCAGCCTTAAAAGGAAGGAGATTCTGTCATAGGCTATAATACAGATGAACCTTGAGGATATGATACTAAGTGAAATAAGCCGGTCACAAAAGGACAAATGTTGTATGATCGCATAACACAGGGTACCTGGAGTAGTCAAATTCACAGAGGCAGAAATTACAACAGTGGTTGCCAGCAGCTGGGTGGGGGGTACACTGAGCAGTTAGTGTCTAATAGGCACAGAATTTCCGCTGGGGGAGATGAGAAAGTTCTGGAGATGGATCGTGGTGATGGCTGTGCAACAATGTGACATGTACTTAGTGCCGCAGAACCCTACACTTAAAGATGGTTAAAATGGTACATTTTATGTTATATGTACGTTATCACCGTGAAGAAGAAAAGGCAAAGACCAAAGAAACAGGTTTGCTCTTCCCTAACAGGAGTCAGAGCGAACTGTGTGTGGGAATTAAGACAAGGTCTCCTTGAGTTCTTTTACCCCAGCATCAAGAGTGAAGAAGGGTCCCTGCCCTGGCACATGAACCCAACTAAGAGCACACATCTCTCTGGTGTTCTATCCCATCAGGCGTCAAAGAGGGAGTCCCTACCTCCAGACTAACCCCTAGTTTCCTGAGCAATCTCAGCTTCTTCAACAGGTATCAAAGTGGAGTCTGCATCTGTTATGAATTTGCCCCTCCCCTAACAGGGCCAAGAGTGAACCAGAATACTTGAGAAACTGACCATGACCTTTGCTCTCCCTCAGGCCTTCTACCTACATCATCGGAAGACAAGAGGAGACATGAAGTGGGACTGAAAAGTCAACATCCATAGACTCCCTTGCCTCCATTAACGAGGGTGAAAAATGATGCCCACGTATCCACTACCTCCTAGTCCCCAATGACATTCAACTGACTTGAACTTCTGTCTTGAATCCATTAGAACTAATCTCATGATGTCCGTTACCTCTGTTTATGTCTCAAAAAGCCCATGCAATCCCTTCTATTGGAAGAGACAGTCCACTATGGGTCCTGAATGTCCCTGCAGAGGGAACCAAACTGGAAGACTTAATATCCCCTGATGCTGGGCAGTTTCAAGAGTCACTGAGCAACTAAGTAGGTCAAGGTGAAGGGGGTATGACTACTGTCTGTTTGCTCAACTGTGCCCTTCCAGCCCCTGAGGGAGGGGGACTGGCTCAGCATACAAATATGTTGAATCCTTGGCCCGGCAACTCTCAGTCATGGCATAAGCACCTGCATACATAGCCTCCATCTGGGCCTGCTGTGTCATCCTGGGGGACCTAAGGACAAAGGGAATCTGCACAATTAGGCTGGTACTCCTGCTGTTGGCTGTGCTGTAAATACAAAACTGTCTTGCTCTGATCCATTAAGCTTCCCTGTCAGCATTTAGCCACCAAGGAATTGTGCAAACCAACCCCCTCCTTGCCGAGTTGTCATCTTCGGAGTCTTACTATTTCCCGCCTTCCTCTAAGAGGTTGAGGTTTTGTGGTTCTTCCTTCACACTTTATATCCCACACCCTAATCCCCATAAAGGTTAGCATATCCTCTACTGGGTCCCTTCTCTCACTCTTCCTGATTCTTAAAACTCTACCACTCTTTACTCTGAAATTCGTGATCCATTATCAGCAAAATCACCTATATTCTCAAGTATTTCTCAGATAGTCCCTCCATCTTCTTACCCTAAAAGCCATTTCAGGTGGTGGCTTTATTTATTTCCACGACCGTCATGCCTTTGGGTCTGGACTTGGGATAGGTGCTCTGCCACTTTCTGATCATCCCTAGTCTTTCTTCCTCGATAACCCCAAGATTAAAATCTCATGCTATCAGATAATATCTGTTACCCCTCATAGCTCTGGTGATGTATTAACATCCTCCCCACCCCAATATACCCCCTCATTTATTTACTAATTTAGCTCCTGGCTTATTCTCCAGAATTGCTCATGTCTTAATTCTTGGTAATCTCAATAGACATTTACATGAACACCCTGCCTCTCAGTCCCTTGACCACCTCTCCTCTGTTCCTATTGTTCTCCACCCTATTTCCCATTTTATTTTATTGATATCCACAACCTTTCATCTGGGCCATGCATTTCACTCTCTGACCAGCTGTCACTCTTTTCTGACCACCATATGCTTGTCAGTTCCCTGAAACCCACAGTCTTCAACCCCCCCAGGACCTCCTGTCCTCCTCATACCTTTTCACTCTACTCTCTCCCCTGATGTCCTCTCTCCCCTCCTTACCCAGTTTAAATTCCATGATGAATCATTTTATCAGTACCTCTGCGTGTATTCTAACTCTCTTACCCTTTTCTTGATTCATCATATTTATCTGGCACAACCACAACCCTGAATATATAAACACTTTCACCCATTCTGAGAAGCTGAGAGTGACTGGAGCAAAAACACAGCCATGCTGGCTGGTCCCACTTTACAATCCAGATCATGAATTTCAAGTGTCTCTTTTTGCTGCCCAGTGATCATGGTGCAGTACATACATGATAGGTGACAGAGTTGGTTCACATATCGACTCTTCTGGAGAACTGCATAGCCTCTCACTCCTCAAAACATTTTAACTCCTGCCTAGATCATGACCTTGGCTCCTACTTTCCTGAGAAATTTGAAGCAAACAGAAGAAGACCACATTTACCCATCTTCCTATGATCATGGGTAAACTCTCTGTGCTCTGCTTTAGGCCAACCCATCCACTGTGCCCTAGACTCCATCCCTGTCATGTAGTGAAGGACATCTCTCCAGCAATTGTCCCTTCTTGTTCCAAAAAACCTCATTTTTCATTCTTCTTCAGATAATTCTCTTCAGCATACAAACATTTTCCTTCTTCCTCAATGTTTTTCTTCCAGTATCTGTTGGGCTAACTCCTTCACCTCTTTTTTTTTTTTTTTAAGATTTTACTTATTTATTTGACAGATCACAAGTAGGCAGAGAGGCAGGCAGAGAGAGAGGAGGAAGCAGGCTCCCCGCTGAGCAGAGAGCCCGATGCAGGGCTCGATCCCAGGACCCTGGGATCATGACCAGAGCTGAAGGCAGAGGCTTTAACCCACTGAGTCACCCAGGCGCCCCTCCTTCACCTTTTCAAGTCTTTGCTCAATGCCGCCTCTTCAGTAAAGCGCCTCCTGACCACCCACTCCCCACACCACAGAATTCCTGATCCTGTTGTGCTCTTAGTTTTTTCCATCATATTTGTCCCCTTCTGACACATTTTATAGCTTATTTTAAAATCCTCTTTTAAAAAAAGATTTTATTTATTTATTTGACACAGAGAGAGAGATCACAAGCAGGCAGAGAGGCAGGCAGAGAGAGAGAAGCAGGCTCCCTGCTGAGCAGAGAGCCCGATGTGGGGATCCATCCCAGGACCCTGAGACCATGGCCTGAGCTGAAGGCAGAGGCTTTAACCCACTGAGCCACCCAGGTGCCCCAACTTTGTGACATTTCATAACAGGGTTTTAAATTTTGATAAAATTATCTCAGTGTTTATGTGGGAGAAAAAACATTCAACAACAGACAAGAAAATTATGAAAGAGAGCAATAATGATAAATTAGCCTTAACAGCTATTATATCATAAAGCCTCTGTAAAAAAAATATGAAAATCGAAAAGAGGATCTAGAAATAGATTCAAATATATATGATAATTTTATATATTAGAAATGTGATTTGAATTTTGGGGAGAGAGGTGGTTTATTTAGTATTTGATGCTAGAATAATTGACTATCCATCTTAAGAGAAAAGGTTTATTACTTCCCATCATATACAAAAAAATTCATTTTAAATGATTAAGAACTTCAATGTAAACAACAGTACAAATTATAAAGAAAACTGAAACACCTATATATATCAGCTCAGTTGCATGACCTTTAAATCAAGACAGGAGACTTAGGAATTATACAAGAACAGAGTTAACAGTATTAAAAAAATGCTTTTGTGTAAAAAAAAACTCCATAAACAATGCCAAAAGGCTATTAATATCTTGAGAAAATTCTCACCATGCAAAGGACATATAAGGACTAAGAACTATAAAATGTAAAGAGCTTTTAAAATTTTATAACAAAAGGACAAACAACACAGAGAAAAGTGGACAAAAGATTTGAATGGACAATTCACAAAAGAGCAAACACAAGTGACAACAAAGCTTATGAACAGATACCCATCTTCCCAGCAGCTGGAGAAAGGCAAATTCAAGTACAATGCTGTCATTTATGCCTAACAAATGCGCAAGAATGAAAAAGAATAGCCATGCCTACCTCTGACCGTGACATACAAGGGAAGGGTTCTCATGCTGGTGGAAATATGAATCTTGTTGACCTTTTGGAAAGCAATCTAGAAACATCTGTTAAAATTGAAAATGCACATACCGTTCACCTAGGCAATCCCACTGTTGGGAATCTATCTCATAATAATAAAGGGTGACAGGGTTTCCTGGGTGGCTCCATTGGTCAAGTGGCTGCCTTTGGCTTGGGTCTTGATCTCAGGATCCTGGGACTGAGCCCAGAGTTGGGAAGGTCCCTGCTCAGTGAGGTGTCTGCTTCTCCCTCTCCCTCTGCTGTTCCTCCTGCTTGTGCGCTCTTTCTCATTGCTTTCTCTCTCTCTCAAATAAGTAAATAAAATCTTTAAAAAAATAATCAAGGGTGAGAGTTATTGAATACATATTTTGTGCCAGGCTCTGTTCCATGCACCATAACATTATCTCATTTAATCCTTGCAATGACCCTGTGAGGTAAGAGCTATTATTATCCTTATTTTATAGTGAGTGATGAGAAACCTGTGGCACAGAGAGATCAGGTGATTCCAGACCACAGATACTAAGTGTGGAACGGGTTTCAAATCTAGGCCATCTGAATCCGGAGTTTGTATTCCAACCCACCATCCGAATCCTCCTTTCATAATAGAAATAAAAGCAACAGTGTGTTAGGATTTAAGCATAAGACTACGCGTGGCAACAGTGTTGGTAACAGCGAAGCCACGTGCAAGGAGAATAACCGTCCACGGGAAACGTCTGAATGAACTGCACCATTCACGCCGTGAAGTATTATACATCTGTAAGAAGCGACGTGTAAGATCTATACCACGTGGTTTAGAAGGATTTCCACATTGTAGTAAGTGAGAAAAGCAAGGTAGAAAGAAACATACATAATATAACCTAATTTTTTTAAAGACAAACCCCCTCAGCAATATGAAGACAAACAACCCAATTACAAAGTGGGTAGACACCGCACCAAAGAAAATATACGAATGGCAAATATGCATATGAAAACATGCTGCACATCAGATGTCGTTAGAAAATTGCAAATTAAAACAATGAGATAGTGGGGTGCCTGGGTGGCTCAGTCAGTTAAGCATCTGCCTTCGGCTCAGGTCATGACCCCAGGAGCCTATTTCTCTCCCTCTCTCCCTGCTCCTCCTCCAGCTCCTGTTCTCTCTTGTGCACCCTCTCAAATAAATAATTAAAATCTTTTTTAAAATAATAAAAATTAAATTCATATAAAAAATAAGCTCATATATAATTCATATATAAAATATAAATTCATATATAAAATAACTGGGGCACCTGGGTGGCTCAGTGGGTTAAAGCCTCTGACTTCAGCTCAGGTTGTTATCCCAGGGTCCTGGGATCAAGCCCCGTATTGGACTCTCTGCTCAGCGGGGAGCCTGCTTCCCCCTCTCTCTCTCTGCCTGCCTCTCTGCCTACTTGTGATCTCTGTCTGTCAAATAAATAAATAAAGAATATTTTAAAACAACGAGGTACCGCTACATGCCTATTAGAATGGCCAAAATCCAGAACACAGACAACCCCAAATGCTGGCAAGACCGTGCTGCAACAGGAACCCTCGTTCATTGCTGATAGAAATGCAGAAGCACACAGCAACTTTGGAAGACGGTTTGGTGGGTTCTTACAAAATGAAACATACTCTTAAAAAAAAAAAAAAAACAACCCAGATGAAACATACTCTTAACATATGTTCCAGCAATCAGCAATGAGGCTCCCTGGTATTTGCCCAATGAGTTGAAAACACGTCCACGTGAAAACCTGCACATGGATGTTTATGGAAGCTTTACTTATAACTGGAAAAACTTGGAAGCAACCAAGATGTCCCTCAGTAGGTGAGTGCATAAATAAACTGTCATATATCCAGAAAATGGAATGTTATTCAGCACTAAAAAGAAATGAGCCAGGGGTGCCTGGGTGGCTCAGTGGGTTAAAGCCTCTGTCTTCGGCTCAGGTCATGATCTCAGGGTCCTGGGATCTAGCCCCGCATTGGGCTCTCTGCTCAGCAGGGAGCCTGCTTCCTCCTCTCTCTCTGCCTGCCTCTCTGCCTAGCTGTGATCTCTGTTTAATAAATAAATAAAATCTTAAAAAAAAAAAAAGAAATGAGCCACCAAGCCATGAAAAGACATGGAAGAACCTTAAATGTGTCTTACTAAGTGAAAGAAGACAATCTAGAAAGACTACATACTGAATGAGTCCACCTATATGACATTTGGAAAAGGCACAACTACGGAAACCATAAAAAGATCAGTGGCTGGATAAATAAAATCCACCAAAAAATGGGGGTTCCTGGGTGGCTCAGTCGGTTAAGCGTCTGACTCTTGATTTCGGCTTAGGTCGTGATCTCAGGGTTGTGAGACTTGACTTGGCACGGGTTTCTTGCCCACCATGAGGAAAGCTATAACAGCTCTCCTCTGGATTCTAACTCCTGGGGGCAGGAGCCAGGTCTCATTTATCTTGGTGTCTCCCATAACATCTAGCATGATAGTACAGGGGAATCATCACCGTGCATTAATTCAGCAATAATTTTTTAAGTGCCCATGAGCTAGGCAATTTACCTGGTTCTAAGGAAATTAAAACACAATTTCTGTCTTCATAGAAACTACTTGTCTGTGTTGGAGATTAGAATCCATGAAAAAAGAGTGGCAGAGGGTTGATAATTGAGTTGGGTGATAGGCAAGTAGAGGATCACTGTACTATATTTTCCTCATATTTTTATGTTTAAAAGTTTTCATGGTAAAGTGTTTTAAAAGCTGCAGAATGGGGAAAATGTCTTGGGCGGAATAGGACTCTGATTTTCTTTCTTTCTTTTTTTTTTTTTAATTTGACAGGCAGAGATCACAAGTAGGCAGAGAGGCAGGCAGAGAGAGAGGAAGGGAAGCAGGCTCCCTGCTGAGCAGAGAGCCCGATGTGGGGCTCGATCCCAGGACCCTGAGATCATGACCTGAGCCAAAGGCAGAGGCTTAACCCACTGAGCCACCCAGGCGCCCCTGAGATTTTTTTTTTAATGGGTAGGACAATCAACCCATATTATGTATGTCAAGATACAATGTTTGTATCTTCCCAATATTCACATGTTGAAGCCCTAAGCCCTAAATGTGATAGTATTTGGAGCTTGGGCCTCTGGGAGTTAATTAGGTTTAAATGATGTCATGAGGGTGGGGCGCATGATTGGATTAGTGTCCTTATAAGAAATTAAAGAGACCGGCGTTTGCTCTCTGCTGTGTTGAGGATATAACCAGAGGGCAGCTGTCTACAAATGAGGAAGAGAGCTTTCATCAGAATCTGACCACGCTAGTACCCTGATACGGACATAAAACCTCAAGCACTATGAGAAATAAATTGCTGTTGTTTAAGTCACCCAGTCCATAGTGTTTGATTATGGCAGCCTGAGCTAAAACAATGAGTAACCAGAACTAAGAAGATGATAAGGTCAGAACTGACCTTATCATTAGATCAAAGCCATTATGATTTGAAGACCATCCAGGCAGTATCTACAGCCCCCAGAAGCATGAAATTCACTTTACAGGCTTAGAAGAGGATCAGTACCTAAAGCCTTGATGGGACCCTATTTTTCTCCTTTTCACCATTTCTAGCATCTCTAGCCCAGAGTGTAGCTACAAGTAACAGCAGGAAGAACGCACTGGCAAAATCCTGCCTGGAGGTACTTTGTCAGTCCTGCTTCAGATTTATTAGAGACTCGCCTCGGTCTCAGAAGTGTTGGGTGGGGACAGGATCTTGGGATGGGAAAGGAGTTTATCAACAAAAGGACCAGAGTCCAAGGAGGAGATCAAGTCTTCAGGCTTCTTTGTTTTATAAATTTTCTAGCTTTCTCTGAACTATTTCGCTAAGTCTGATGTAAGCTCGAAAGTTTTAAGTTGCTTGCAGACTGTTGACAATGGTAGGAAGAAAAGAAAGAAATAAAAGAAAAATGAAGAAAAGAAAAGAAAAAAGAAAACTGCTATTGTCCATATCACAACTCAGACTTCATGAATTGGAAGTTATTGGGGGCGGGGCACTTGGGTAGCTCAGCTTTCAGCTCAGGTCATGATCTCAGTGTCCTGAGATCAGTCCTGGAATAGAGCCCCCACATCGGGCTCTCTGCTCAGTGGGAAGCCTGCTTCCCCCCTCTCTGCCTGCCTCTCTGCCTATTTGTGATCTCTGTCTGTCAAATAAATAAATTAATCTAAAAAAAAAAAAAAGAAGTTACTGGGGCAAATCCCCAGGTGATTATTATAGATACTAAGATTAAGAACCACTGACTTATACCCTTTTCTCTGGTTACATTCAGGCAGCAAGCTTTAAGACCTAGAAACTTTTATTTTCCTTATATTTCATTTGATTTCCTTGTCACTTAGCTAGATTGCTAGTTATTGTCTCTCTCCGCATACAGAAGACTGAAATCCTTTCCACCTTAGGAAATGCTATAGGAGATTCAACTTCTATTTCATTGAGTAGTCATCTTTAAAATGAATTCAGAATTAGGAACATTTTTTTCCATTTTTTTCCCTCCCCCCTGTAACTTCATCCCCAATGTATGAAGGATGCAAAGAGAGCACCTGTCTCTTGTTTTCAGGGAAGCTAGAGTGTTGCCTATGGCAACTACCAGACCACTTGAGATTTATTGCTGAAGGTTACCTAAGCAACCCTGGCAACCAACCGTCTTTGCCCTTTCAGTGGGCAAGGGCCCTGGGTAATCTAGGTCTATTGCATCCCAAGCTATCACCTGTTTCTGACTTTCCTTGGGAGGCATAAGGGAGTCTGAACCACCTATTCCCCAGGGAAAGAGCTAAGGATTCTCTGTCTCCTTTGGGTCCCTGGGGCAAGGCAGAAGGCAGAAAAGGCTTTCTTTGGAAAAAGCAGAGGCAGCAGCTGCTCTGCGTATAGGTGAATGGCAAGAATTATCTCCTGGGGAGGCTTACTTCCCAGCTCTTAGTCTAGCACTGTGGCATTAAAATGTTACTTTTCAAACTCTATTGGCACTTTGGGCTGTTGGGGAATTAATGTTTGAGTGTTCGCTCTCTGACTCACAGACTAAGAGGCACCTTTCAATATATTTTTTAAAAGACGTAATTTTTTTTTAAAGATTTTATTTATCCATTGGACAGACAGTAGTAGTAGACACAAGTAGGCAAAGAGGCAGGCAGAGAGAGAGGAAGGGAAGCAGGCTCCCCGCTGAGCAGAGAGCCCGACGCGGGGCTCGATCCCAGGACCTTGGGATCATGACCTGAGCCGAAGGCAGAGGCTTTAACCCACTGAGCCACCAGGTGCCCCAAAGATGTAATTTTTTAAAAAGTCATCTCTACAGTCAGTGTGGGATTCAAACTCATGACCCCAAGATCAAGAGTCACATGCTCTGTCGACTGAGCCAGCCAGGGCCTCACCTCTCAGTATTGAAGCATGCATCATGAACAACTTCAAGATTCATGGATGCTTCTTCTGGGATGTTAGTGATTTCTAGTCTACCAACTTGTTTGTTATCTGAAATGACTCCATATTACATGAACCTTTGCTGGCTTTTAGGGGTTACCTGCTAACATAGGGGCCCCAACTGTCTGCAAATCCCCTTCCCTCCATGTTCCTGATAGCTCTGTAGACTATCTAAATCCTTTATTTCCAAAATATCCCCCACACTCAATCAAGAGCTGCCGCTGCTCTGAGCTGCTCCATTAACACTGCCTCCCACTCTGCAGCCTGGCGTGGCCGTTTCTGCCAGGGACTGTCACTGTTCTGTTGGAAACAATGCACACTGCTGTATCCAGTAATTGTGCTGTGGTCCTTGCTGGAAATTGACACTCTGCGGGCTGGCATGGCCATGACTCTGCTCTTTCTCCTGGGTGCCCTGGGTCTTTCCCACTGGGTTCCTACCGGGTCTCAGAGGAGCACCCGCTGGTCAGAAACTGAGTAGGAAATACCTTCTCTCACTCTTCTGGGTTATACAGTTGGTGGCTGGGGTGTGTGTTGGCCCGGGGGGAGGGATGTCCCGAAACAAGTTATTTGGGGTCCAATGTGTTACAGACTTAGGAAAATAGTTCTCTCAATGTCTACATGAGGCTTGTCTTTCCTTGGAGGCCTGGACTTTAGCTAAGAAGTTGTGACAGAGTAACAAAGACCACACTCCATTCTGACAAACAAAGCACTAACTCTTGGGGAGCCTATGACACCTGGCTTCTTCATGTTCTCCTGGGAGGAGGTCTTTCAAATGAGGCACCGAAGGCTTCTTGCAAATAAGCACCCTTAAAGCCACCCTACCAGCTAGCCAGACACACCCAGCCATCCCTGAGCCACCTGCAGTGGGCAAGGTGAGATCCCTGACCAGCCCTGTGCAGCCATGTGCTATCCTAAAGGTTTTTCATATTTGGAAGCCTTATTTATACTTCTAGGAGCTCAAGGAAGCAGGGACTATGCTTCCCACTTCTCGTGTTTGTCACATGGGCATGGCCCGAGGACAACGAACAGTAAAACAGCAAAACAAACCTACTTTTAGCCCTTTATAATTTACAAAGTACTTTTGTAAACATCATCTCCCTTAGTTTTTACAGCAACCCTGTAGTGAGGCTCTTACTGTCCTCATTTTGCAGATGAGAAATCCCAAGTTGTCCAAGGTCACCAAGACACTCAGTGGCGGAGCCGAGCCTTGAACTATTAACTGCCTTGAGCACAGGTCCCTGTTACTCCACTGGAGCACAAGGTTGGGGGGCAGGGCTCTATCGTGCTTCTACTCGCAACCTAGCTGCAACGTGTCCTCCATTTCAACCCCTCCTCTTCCCCCAAACCTCAATAGGAAGCATGAGACAGGGCTAAGGAAAAACGATTTGTACTTTTTTCTTCCCTTTTTCAACTTGCCCTCCTATATTTCGGTTTTTTTCTGCTTGGACCACTGAGACCTTGTTATGGACTGAATAGGTGCCCCCAGAATTCAGACGTCCAAGTCCCACCACCCAATGTGATGTTATTTGGAGGTGGGGCCTTTGGGAGGTGATTAGGTTTGGGTGAGGTCAGTAGGGTGGGCCCTCATGATGGGATTAGTGCCCTTGAGAAGAGAAAGACAGACAAGAGCTCTCTTGCTCTTTCTTTCTGAGGGGAGGACCCTGCGAGACGGCAGGTGTCGGCAAGCCGACAGGAGCCCCTCTTCCTGGAATCAAATTCGCTGCCACCTTGATCTCGCACATCTCAGCCTCCAGAACTGCAAGAAATAAATTTCTGTTGTTGAAGCTACCCAGTGTATGTGTCTTGTTAGGGTAGCCTGAGCTGACTAATACAGACCTCATTGTCTATTCTTTCTCTGTCTCTGACTTCCAAATCTCTGGTCTGTCATAACCGTGGAAAGGAGAGTATTCTTTTGGCTGCTACTTGGATCTTTGGGTTTCTTGGCTTTTCTTCACTTGCTCTCGGGAGGAGACAAGGCAAGAGCGCTGGCTTCATAAGGAAAGCATCAGAAGACGTAACTTCTGATTGCAAACCTACTACTCCCGTGTGAGCTCAGACAAGTCTTTTAATATCGCCAGTGCTTGGATCGGTGTTTCATCAATCTGAGACTCAGTTTTCCCATTTGTACCATAAGAAGATTGGAAAACAAGGGCCAGGACCCTTTCTGGTATAAAATGTTCTGATTTAATCGATTTGGATTAACATCCTAGGTTCCTTCTCTGTTCCTTTCAGTCCCTCAACAACCTAGCATTCTTTTTGATCAGACCACCAATTCAGACTTTCAGTCTGTCCCTCTTCCTAAGTCCTGGTCACATATCTCCTATTATCAGATGTAATGCTAGGCAACCGCAGATATACCCATGCTATGTCCCTGGGAAAGAGATTTTTTTTTTTTTTTTTTGCTACAGAATCAACTACAGCATAGCATTGTCTTTGCAAGTTGTTTATTTCATAAGACCAGCTCCTCAAAAACAAGGAGTGTATTTCAGCAAATCTAGTTCATGCACACAATGTAGGAGGTGTTTGTGGCTTGCTGGTTTATATAACTTATGGTCAAGTGGTGGCTGGTTTGTTTGGTTTTGTTTCAGGTCATTCCTTTATCCCACTACTTTTTGTGCTCAGTGCTTAGCCATGCTGTACTGGCTTCTATGGAAACCATGCCAATCTTTTTCCGTTTCTTTCTAGCTTTGCTCCTCGAGGAGTGAGGAAGTAAGCCAGAGAATATCATTCTAGTTCTTTCCCCAACTCATACTTCAAACCCCATTCTGGAGGAGATGGACTTCATCATGTCTCCTTCCATCTGTTGGATATTCCGAACAGCTGATCTCACGGCTGCATCTCAGACGATGTGAAAAAGCCTCACGCACATCCAGCTCTTCCAAGTTGGCAGTGTTGGTCCACAAACGGGCCCCCTTTATATGGAAGGCAAGGAGAGACCAAAGAAGGAGGCAGACCCAGCCAGATTGGTAAACCAGGGGACCTCTTTATAAGGCTTGTCTCAGGAGGCCACAAGATGAGCCGATATCCACATTTGCCTCTCAGAATCTTAGAAGTTTCTGTGGAGGCCTTAACTGGGTTCATCCAGATGTTCTCAACAAAACCTTACTCTCTGAAGGCTGTGTGCTTGGAACAGCTCGCACCATGGGCCAGTGGAACAGTAGGCAGAGCATACATTTCAAGGACCGGGGAAGAGAAGAGGAGCCTCTGACTGCCACGGTCCAGCTTGAGTGTCCACCGGTGGTCATGTCCTTTTGATGAACTCCTCCAACAAACAGGGCACTAAGTAAACACGTAATAGCTGAAAATAGTTCAGCCCAGGAGACTACCTCCACAATGAAACTGTAATTGACAACACTTGAGGTCTATCAACAAGGGACAGCCAGGAAATAAACAGACATTGCTACTGTCACAGAGCCAGCTGAGCTTTTCATTGCCATGAGGGATTCTTCAGGGACTCCAGGGCAAGGTTGCTGGTTTTCCCAGGAATCAGTGGGATTAGCCGTATGGCCTATTTAAAGCATTGCATACAGAGAGGGGTTTTCTCTTGTTCAGTAAAATTGATGAATGTAAATGGGGAACATTTTAGTTCTTCCTCTCATGAAAGGCTCCCTCCCAGAGGTGTTTCTCGTACATTCTCCCTTCCCTGAAGTATGTATTCTTTTTTTGTAAGATTTTTTTATTGACTGCTTGGGTGGCTCATTTGGTTAAGCGTATGCCTTCCACTCAGGTCATGATCCCAGGATCCTGGGGTTGAGTCCCACATCAGGCTTCCTGCACAAGTAGGGGCAGAAAGAGAATCTTCAAGCAGACTCCCCACTGAGCAGGGAGCTGGATGTGGGGCTTGGTCCCACCATCCATGAGATCATGACCTGACCTGAAACCAAGAGTCAGATGCTTAAGCAACTGAGCCACCCAGGTGCCTCAGGCAATATATATTCTTTATAGAGAGAACTGATTCTGATTCTGGATTCTATAAGTCAAAAGTAGTGCAGACTTTAACACTTCCCATTGTCTTCCCTGAAAGTATCTCTTCTTACAAAGACCTTTGCTGCTTGGATGAAACACTTGATAAGGGCGCCTGGGTGGCTCAGTGGGTTAAAGCCGCTGCCTTCGGCTCAGGTCACGATCCTAGGGTCCTGGGATCGAGCCCCGCATCGGGCTCTCTGCTCAGCGGGGAGCCTGCTTCCCTTCCTCTCTCTCTCTGCCTGCATCTCTGCCTACTTGTGATCTCTGTCAAATAAATAAAATAAAAAAAAAAAAAAAGAAAGAAACACTTGATAATATATATTTTTTGTGCCCTCTTCACTGAACTCCCTTCAGCTGAGTCTCCATTGGTAGAGAATTTCTTTGTGATTAGTTTTTCTTTAATTGAAAAAACTTTATCACCTTTATTAAGATATAATTCACCTACCATAAGAATTACCCATTTAAAGTATACAATGCGATGATTTTAGTATATTCCCAAACTTGTGCAATCATCACTATGATCTAAGTTTCAAATATTTTCATCATCCTAAAGGGAAATGTTTTATCCATTAGTAACCACACCTCATTCTTTCCTACTGTCCAACCCTGCCAGTCTTAAGGAGCCACTAGTCTCCTTTCTGTTTCTATGAATTTGCCTATTCTCAATATTTCATATATATGGAATCATACAATATGTAACTTTTGTGTCTGGCTTCTTTCACTTAGCGTACTATTTTGAAGGCTCATCCATGTTGTAGCATGTATTAGTATTTCATTTATTTTTATCACTGCATAATAATCCACTGTATGGATGTACTACATTTTATTTATCCATCTATCAGTTGAATCACGTTTGGGTTATTTTTGGTTTTTGGCTATTAAGGTTGCTATTAAGTGCTTAGGACACTAATGTCCAGATTTTTGTATGAACATGTTTTCAGTTCTCTTGGACATACCTAGGAATGGAATTGCTGGCTTACATAGTAACTTTATGTCTGATTTTTTGAGAAACCACTAAACCATTTTTCCAAATTGATTGTACAATTTTACATTTCCCCAGCAATGTATGAAGTTTCCAATTCCTCCACATCCCTTTTTTTTTTTAAAGATTTACTTATTTATTTGAGAGAGAGGGAGAGCTTATGCTAGTGTGTGTGGGGAGAGAGAGAAAGAGAGAGAGAGAGATAGAGAGAGAGAGAAAATCTCAAGAGACTCCCCACTGAGCACAAAGCGCCATGCAGGGCTTGATCTCACAACTCTGAGAACATGACCTGAGCCAAAATCAAGAAGCAGATGCTCAACTGACTGAGCCACCCAGGTGAACCCACATCCTCTTATTTTTGTCCATCTTTTTTATTTTAGCCATCTTAGTGAGTGTGAAGTAGTATCTCACTATGTTTTTTTTTTTTTTTAATTTATTTTCCAGACAGAGATCACAAGTAGGCAGAGAGACAGGCAGAGAGAGAGGAGGAAGTAGGCTCCCTGCTGAGCAGAGAGCCGGACACGGGGCTCGATCTCAGGACCCTGGGATCACGACCTGAGCTGAAGGCAGAGGTTTTAACCCACTGAGCCACCCAGGTGCCCCTCTCACTATGGTTTTGATTTTCATTTATCTAATGACCAAGAGTGTTGAGTATATTTTCGTGTGTTAGTTGGTTATTTGCACATCTTCTTTGATGCAATATCTATTCAAATCCTTTGCCTACTTGTAACTGGACTGTCCATTTATTACTAAGTTGTAAGAGTTCTTTATATATTTTGGATACAACTCTTTATCAGATATATGACTTTGCAAATATTTTTTCTCATTCAGTAAGTTGTCTTTTCACTTTCTTGATGGCACTATTTGTGGCAAAAAAATAATTTATTGTTTCTATTTTTATTTGGATGTGATCCAATTTATCTATTATTAATTTTGTCTATTGTGCTTTTGGTGTTGTAACTATGAACCCATTGCTGAACCCAAAGTCATGAAGATTTACTCCTACATTTTCTTCTAAAGGTTTTATAGTTTTAGCCTTTACATTTAGACCTATAATCCATTTTGATTTAATTTTTGTGTATGGTGTGAGATAGGAGCCCAACTTTATTCTTTTGCATGTGGATATCCAGTTGTCTCAGTACCATTTTTTTGAAAAACTATTATTTCCCCCATTGAATTGTCTTGGTATCCTTGTCAAAAATCAATTAATACACCATATTAATAAAAGAAAGTTAAAGAATCATAAGATCCTGCCAATAGATGAGAAAAAGCATTTGACAACATACAGCATCCATTCTTGATAAAAACCCTCAACAAAGTAGAAAGAGATGGAACATACCTCAACATCATAAAGGTCACATATGAAAGACCCACAGTGAATATCATCCTCAATGGGGAAAAACAGAGACACTTTCCCCTGCGGTCAAGAACAAGACAAAGATGTCCGCACTCACCATTATTTAACATAGTACTAGGAATCTTAGCCTTAGCAGTCAGACAACAAAAAGAAATAAAAGGCATACAAATTAGCAAGGAGAAAGTCAAACTTTTTCTATTTGCAGATGACATGATACTCTATGTAGAAAACCCTAAAGATTCCACCAAAAAAATTGCTAGAACTAATACATGAATTTAGCAAAGTTGCAGGATATAAAATCAATGTGCAGAAATCTGTTGCATTTCTTTACACCAATAGCAAAGCAGCAAAAAGAGAAATTAAGGAATCAATCCCATTTGCAAATTGCACAAAAAACAATAACATACCTAGGAATAAACCTAACTAAAGAGGTAAAAGATCTAAACTCTGAAAACTATAGAAACTGAAGAGGACACAAAGAAGTGGAAAGACATTCCATGCTCACAGATTGGAAGAATATTGGTAAAATGTCTATACTACCCAAAGCAATCCACACATTTAGTGCCATCTCTATGAAAATACCACCAGCATTTTTCATAGAGCTCAAACCAAGAATCCTAAAATTTGTATGGAACCACAAAAAAACACAAATAGCCAAAGCAATCCTGAAAATGAAAAAAAACAAAAACAAAAACAAACTGAAGGCATCATGATTACTGATTTCAAGCTATAATACAGAGCTGTAATCATCAAGACACTATGGTACTGGCACAAAAACAGACACATAGATCAATGGATCTATAATATGTATCATAGATTGATTTCTATTCTGAGAAAACTCAGAAGTGTACTCACAACTATATGGTCAACTAATCTTTGGTAAAGCAGAAAAGAATATCTAATGGAAAAAAGACAGTCTCTTCAACATATGGTGCTGGGAGAACTGGACATCTACATGCAGAAGAATGAAACTGGACCACTTTCTTACACCATAACAAAAATGAATTCAAAATGGATGAAAGACCTAAATGTAAGACAGAAAACCATCAAAATCCTAGAGGCGAATACAGGTGGGAATCTCTTTGATATTAGCAGCAGCAAATTCTTACTAGACACATCTATGGAGGGAAGGGAAACAAAAGCAAAAATGAGCCATTGGAACTTCATCAAGAAGAAAAGCTTCTGCACAGCCAAGGAAACTATAAAAGGCAGAAGAGTGAGTCAAGATGGCAGAGGAGTAGGAGACCTAAATATCATCAGGTCCCAGGAGTTGAGCTAGATAGTTATCAAACCATTCTGAACACCGACAAACTCAACAGGAGATCAAAGAGAAGAAGAGCAGCAATTCTAGGAACAGAAAATCAACCACTTTCTGGAAGGTAGAACGTTTGGAGAAGTGAATTCGAGGCGACATATGGGAAGAGAGACCACTGGGGGAGGGGCCGGCTCCTGGCAAGTGGAAGAGCAGCAGAGCACAAAATTGGGACATTTAGAAGTCTGCTCCAATGAGGGATGTTGCCCAGAGGCTAAGCGGGGGGTGGAGTCCTCACGGGGACAGTGTGGTCTCAGGACCCGTGGGGTCACAGAAAGATTGGGGGTGCCTGAGTGTGGCAGAACTCCCAGGAATTGGAGTGGGGAAGCTGGCAGCAGAGCCGGAGCCAAGGGGGAGCTCTCAGCTTGGGGTTACCTTAAACCATGATCCGAGGCACAGTCAGGCCACTACTCTTCAAGCAGGGACCCCACAAGTGGTAGATCTGGGAGATTCACCTTCCTCCTCTGGGAGGAGTGGCATGGGAGTACATGGCAGGAATCTGCTGGGTTTGGAGACTCCAAACGGGGCCATGCGCCAGAAATAGAAATGCTCAGTCCCAAGCCAGGTGAGCTTGGAGTGTGGCTGGAGACCAGGGAGACGGGAGAGATTGATGGTTTTTCTCTGAGGGTGCACTAAGGAGTGGGGCCCTGTGCTCTCGGTCCTCCAGGGCAGAAGACTGGAAGGCCGCCATTTTCATTCTCGTCCTCCAATGCTCTATGGAAAGTGTTCAGGGAACAAAAGCTCCAAGAGTGAACCCGAGTGGATTGCTTAGCCTGGCCCCTGGCAAGGGTGGTGCAACTCTGCCTCGGGCAAAGACATTTGAGAATCCCAGCAATAGGCCCCTCCCTCAGAAGATCAGCAAGAACATCCAGCCAAGACCAAGTTCACTGATAAAAATGAGAACTGCATAACTCCAGAGCTAAGGGAAAGCAACACATAGAATTGATGGCTTTTTTCCCATGATCCTTTAGTCTTTCAAAGTTAAATTTGTTAAATTTTATTTTTTCTTATTCTATTTCTTAAAATTTTCCTCTTTCCTATTTTAACATTTTTAAACTATTTTGTCTTATCAATACCTTTTAAAAAATCTTTTTAAATTTTCATTGTTATAGTCATATTCTAGCCCATCATTGTATTTAACTTTATTTTTTATATACATATAGGTTTTTCTTTCCTTAAAATTTTGGGATACAGTTTATTCTAACAGAGCAAAACATAACCTAAATTTAGCACATGGCTTTGTTCTAGTCTCCAGTCTGATCACATTCTTTCCTCTTTTTTTTTTCCTTTCTTTTTTCAGCCAATTTCTTATCTTATCAATTCCTTTTCTAGAATCTTCTTTAATTTCCATCTTTATAGTCCTATTCCATCCCTTCATCATGTTTACCGTTATTTTTGTATATACATATGTTTGTCTTTCTTTAAAATTTTGGGAAGCAGTTTCTTTTAACAGAAGTTAGTTAGTTAGTTTCTTCTAACAGACCAAAATACACCCAAAATCAAGTGTGTGGCTCTGTTCTAGTCACCAGTCTAATATATATATATATTTATGTAAATATATATGTATACACACACACACACACACACACACACACACACACACACATATATATATATGTATATATATATGTGTGTGGCTCTGTTCTAGTCACCAGTCTAATATATATATATATTTATAATATGTGTATATATATATGTGTGTGTGTGTGTATATATATATATGTATATATATGTGTGTGTGTATATATATGTATATATATATATCTGGAGGTGTCTTTGGGTCTGAAATGAGTTTCTTGCAGACAGCATATCAATGGTCTTGTTTATATATATATATATATGTATATATATATATACACACACACACAAATATATTTATGTAAATATATTTGTATATATATACACATATATATTTTTTTCCTCCTTTCTTTTCCCCCCAGTTTCAGGTCTCTTCTGATTTGGTTAGTGTACATTTTTCTGGGGTCATTGCTACCCTTTTAGTATTTTGTTCTCTCATTCATCTAGTCTTCTCTGGATAAAATAACAAGGCAGAAAAACTCACCTCAAAAAAAAAAAAAAGAACAAGATGCAGTATCGACGGCTAGGGACCTAATCAATATGGACATTAGTAAGATGTCAGAACTAGAGTTCAGAATGACAGTTATCAAGGTGCTAACTGGGCTCAAAAAGAGCATGGAATATACTAGAGAATTCCTTTCTGGAGAAATAAAATCCCTTTCTGGAGAAATAAAAGAATTAAAATCTAACCAAGTTGAAATCAGAAAGGCTACTAATGAGGTGCAATAGAAAATGGAGGCTCTTACTGCTAGGATAAATGAGGCAGAAGAGAGAATTAGAGATATAGAAGACCAAATGATGGAGAATAAAGAAGCTGAGAAAAAGAGAGACAAACAACTACTGGACCACGAGGGGAGAATTCAAGAGACAAGAGATACCATAAGATGAAACAGTATTAGAATAATTGGGATTCCAGAAGAAGTTCCAGAAGAAGAAGAAAGGGATAGAGGGGCAGAAGGTATATTGGAGCAAGTTATAGCAGAGAATTTCCCTAATTTCGCAAAAGGAACAAGCATCAAAATCCAGGAGGCACAGAGAACCCCTCTCAAAATCAATAAAAATAGGTCAACACCCCATCATCTAACAGTAAAACTTACAAGTCTCAGTGACAAGAAGAAAATCCTGAAAGCAGCTCAGGACAAGAGGTCTATAACATACCATGGTAGAAATATTAGATTGGGAGCAGACCTATCCACATAATCCATAGAGACCTGGCAGGCCAGAAAGGACTGGCATGATATACTCAGAGCACGAAACAAGAAAAATATGCAGCCAAGAATTCTAAATCCAGCTAGGCTATCATTGAAAATAGAAGGAGAGATAAAAATCTTCCAGGACAAACAAAAACTAAAAGAATTTGCAAACACCAAACCAGCCCTACAGGAAATATTGAAAGGGGACCAAACCAGCCCTACAGGAAATATTGAAAGGGGTCTTTAAGCAAAGAGAGAGCCTAAAATTAACAGACTGGAAATGAACAGAGACAAGATTCAGTAACAGTCACCTTATAGGCAATACAATGTCACAAAATGCATATCATTCAATAGTTACCCTGACTATAAATGGGATAAATGCCCCAATCAAAAGACACAGGGTATCAGAATGGATAAAAAACCAAGACCCATTGATATGCTGTCTGCAAGAAACTCATTTTAGACCCAAAGACACCTCCAGATTTAAAGTGAGGGGGTGGAAAACAATTTACCATGCTAATGGACACCAAAAGAAAGCTGGGATGGCAATCCTTATATCAGATAAATTAGATTTTAAGCCAAAGACTATAATAAGAGAGGAAGAAGGACACTATATCATACTTATAGGGTGTCTCCAACAAGGAGATCTAACAATTTTAAATATCTATGCCCTTAACATGGGAGCAGCCAATTATATAAACAAATTAATAACAAAATCAAAGAAAAACATTGACAATATTATAATAATAGCAGGGGACTTTAACACCCCTCTCACTGAAATGGACAGATCATCCAAGCAAAAGATCAGCAAGGAAATAAGGGCTTTAAATGACACACTAGACCAGATGAACATCACAGATATATTCAGAACATTCCATCCCAAAGCAAAAGAACACACATTCTTCTCTAGTGCACATGGAACATTTTCCAGAATAGATCACATCCTGGGTCACAAATCTGGTCTCAACTGGTACCAAAAGACTAGGATCATTCCCTGCATATTTTCAGATCACAATGCTTTGAAACCTGAACTCAATCACAAGAGCAAAGTTGGAAAGAACTCAAATACATGGGGGCTAAGGAGCATCCTACTAAAGAAGGAATGGGTCAACCAGGAAATTAAAGGAGAATTTAAAAAAAATTGTGGAAACAAATGGAAATGAAAACACAATTGTCCAAAATCTTTGGGATGCAGCAAAGGCGGTCCTAAGAGGAAAGTATATAGTGATACAAGCCTTTCTCAAGAAACAGGAAAGTTCTCAGGTACACAACCTAACCCTACACCTATAGGAGCTGGAGAAAACAGCAAAGAAAGCCTAAACCCAGCAGAAGAAGAAAAATCATAAAGATCAGAGCAGAAATCAATGAAATAGAAACAAACAAAACCAAACCAAAACAAAACAAAAAACCAGTAGAACAAGTCAATGAAACTAGGAGCTGGTTCTTATGAAAGAATTAATAAGCTTGATAAACCTTTCGCCAGACTTTTCAAAAAGAAAAGAGAAAGTACCCAAATTACTAAAATAATGAATGAAAGAGAAGAGATCCCAACCAACACCAAAGAAATACGAACAATTATAAGAACATATTATGAGCAACTATACACCAGCAGCCATCAAAAAAAAAAAAAAAAAAAAAAAAAGCCCCAAAATCTTGCCATTTGCAGCAACATGGATAGAACTAGAGGGTGTTATGCCGAGCGAAATAAGTCAATTAGAGAAAGACAATTATTATATATCTCTCTGATATGAGGAATTTGAGTGTCAGGGCGCAGGGCCATGGCAGGTAGGGAGGGGAAAAAATGAGACATGATAGGAACAGGGAGGGAGAAAAACCCTAAGAGACTCTTAATCTCAGGAAACAAACTGAGGGTTGCTGGGGGTCGGTGGGGAGGGATGGGATGGCTGGGTGATGGACACTGGGGAGACTATATGGTATGGTGAGTGCTGTGAATTTTGTAAGACTGATGATTCACAGACCTATACTCCTGAAGCAAATAATACATTATATGTTAATTAAAATAAAAAGAAAACTAAAAGGCAGGCTACGGTATGGGAGAAGATATTCACAAATGAGATATTGGATAAAGGGTTAGTATCCAAAATTTATGAAGAACTTACCAAACTTAACACCCAAAAAACAAATAATTCAGTAAAGAAATGGGCAGAAGACATGAACAGACAGGGGAGGCAGAAGGCCCGATCCCAGGACCCTGACATCATGACCTAAGCCAAAGGCAGACACTTCACCAACTGAGCCACTCAGGCTCCCTGACAGGAGAGTTTTTAAGAGGCTTTATTTTACCTGGAGGTAAAGAGACTAGTAAATCACGATAGTGAAAAAATTCAGCCAATGGCTTCCTCCTTGTCCTGGGGACAGAACGACATTAAACTACAAGTTTGGAGAAACTATTCTTAGCTCATATGCAGCCTTGGGGGCAAGTTTTAATTGTAGCTAGGACTCTTTCACCTTTCCTTTCCCTTATCTTGAAGTCAGAACTGGATCGTTGCCAGCTGTCCCTTCTCCAGCCCTTCTTCCGGCTTTCTCTTTCCTAGCAGGGATAGGGTCCTGGGCAGTGCTGCGGTCTCAATTTTCTGGAGGGTGCTTGATCGCCCAGCAAACCTTTTGCTTTTCTCTTAGCTTCTCCAGAAGTGCCTTGGGGTCCCCACATTTCTGCAAGATAAAGTGCTCAGACGAAAGTTACTTTGGACGGCTGCTCTCCTATGCCAGTCGTGTCTCCATAAACTCTCAAATGAGAGAATATATGCTTTAGGACAAAACCTCTCTTTCTCTCGCTTTATTTTTGCTCAATGTAGACTGAGTGCCGCCAGGGGCTAGTGTTCTGTTAGATTCAGGGCATATAGAAATGAAGTAATGAGGAAGTGCTCTGAGCAGACAGAAGTCCTTGGCATCCAGGAAATCATAATTTAATGGGGAGACATTCATTTATTTAAGAAATATTTGCAATGTCCCAGGCACAGCGTTAAGTCCTGGATATAGAATAGTGAATTAAGCAGATATGGTTCCTGCCTATTTCGGGATTGCTATCAATTTAGACATAGAGCCATAAATGGAAGGTACTATAGGTTAGACTGTTAAAAATGCTACAATAGATATGCAATAATAATAATTTTAGCAATCATTTGTAGAGAACCAATGATGTGCCCAGCACCATTGCTAGTAATTTATACGTGGTAATCTATTCAACCTTCCTGACATTCCCATGAAATAGGTATTGTGATTATCCCTATTTTATAGCTGAAGAACTGAGGCCCAGAGACGCTCATTAATTTTTTTAAGACCGCACAGCTAGTAAGGTGTGTGTGAAGTCAGCATTTGAACCCAGTTAATCTGGCTCAGAAGCCTGTGGTCTGAATAGACAAAATGGTCAGGAGACCCAGAAGAAAACTATGATTTTTACAAGAATTGTGAAGATCCTGAGCTGAGCTGTACCTTAAGGGACTAGTGGAATTTCAAGTAATTGGGTGAGCTTTAAGGGTATTCCAAACACATGTGCAGGAAGGAGCGAAGGCTAGGGAGAAAGTGCAGAATGTGTGGGTTTTTTTTTTTAATTAACATATAATGTATTATTAGCCCCAGGGGTACAGGTCTGTGAATTGCCAGGTTTACACTTTACAGCACTCACCATAGCAGATACCTTCCCCAATGTCCATAACCCAACCACCCTCTCCCTACCCTCCCACCCCCCAGCAACCCTCAGTTTGTTCTGTGAGATTAAGAGTCTCTTACAGTTTGTTTCCCGCCCAATCTCATCTTGTTCCATCTAGAATGTATTTTGATCCTAAGGGAGCCTGCAGTGGTCCTGGGTGGGGAAGGGTGGGGTGGGAAAATCCTTGTAATTTAAAATGCTGACAAAGAGGTTGGGACCAGGTTGTAAAGGCACTTGAGACCTCTGTTCTGAGAGTTTGAATTTTACCAAATAGTGAATCCACAAATATTGGATGCTTGGAAGTCACTGGAAGAAAATCTCTAGAGAAATCAAAGCTGCTGGTAAAGTTGGTGTGAAATATAAGGGTAGAGTGTTTGATGCCTACTTTGGTTTCCACAATCCAGCTTTTATCAACCTGGAGCTTGGAGTTGGGGATTGGACTGTCAGAGCTCTGACACTAAAACCTACCTCATTGTATTCTGCCCCTATTTTTACCTTACCATTGAACTCAATTAATCTTAATTAAGAAAAAAAAAGAAATTAAGACATTTTAATTGTATTTTGAAAAATAGAGTTAAAAATCACACATGAGGGGGCGCCTGGGTGGCTCAGTGGGTTAAAGCCTCTGCCTTCGGCTCGGGTCATGATCCCAGGGTCCTGGGATCGAGCCCCATGTCGGGCTCTCTGCTCTGTGGGGAGCCTGCTTCCTCCTCTCTCTCTCTCTCTGCCTGCCTCTCTGCCTACTTGTGATCTCTGTCTGTCAAATAAATAAATAAAATCTTTAAAAAAAAAATCACACATGAGTGAGTGTTTGGACTTTCTTAAAAGATTATTGCATAAAAGGAAGGCATTGGTATAAATATAATTAGTGATGTTTTACATACATGATTTTAAATGAATTTTAAAAGAAAGAAATGCCACCAGGGTTGAGTTTTTCTTCCTCATAGAGTTCCTTATAGAGTTCTCACAAGGCACTTGTAGAAAGTTTGGGAATGCACACAATTTTTAAAAAAAATTTTTAAGGCTTTATTTATTTATCTGAGAGAGAGAAAGCAGGAGTAGGAGAGAAGGGGGAGAGGGAGAAGCAGACTACCGGCTGAGCGGGGAGCCTGACTCAGGGATCCATCCCAGGACTCTGGGATCATGACCTGAGCTGAAGCCAGACGCTCAACCAACTGGGCCACTCAGGTGCCCTGCACACAATTTAAAGATTTTTTTTTTTTTTTAATTTATTTGACAGACAGAGATCACAGGTAGGCAGAGAGGCAAGGCAGAGAGATGAAGGGAAGCAGGCTCGCTGCCGAGCAGAGAGCCCGATGCGGGGCTCGATCTCAGGACCCTGGGATCATGACCCGAGCTGAAGGCAGAGGCCTCAACCCACTGAGCCACCCAGGCGCCCAACCCTGCACACAATTTAAAAAAAAAAAAAAAATTATTTTATTTATTTTTTTGAAAGAGAGAGAGAGAGGGAGAGAGCACGAACAGGGGGAGGGGCAGAGGGAGAAGCACACTCCCCGCTGAGCAGGGAGCCTGATGTGGGACTTGATCCTAGGACCCTGGGATCATGACCTGAGCCCAAGGCAGACACTTAACAGACCTAGCCACCCAGACACCCCAAAAAATGCACACAATTTCTTAAGCAGATTTTTGCATAGCAATGACAGAAATATTTTAGTATTTTTCTTATACACCTACTTTAAATAAATTTGAGAAAAAAATTATCCTTGGCATTTGGTTTTTTTTTTTTTTACAGACCACAGACACTGGTATACTCCAAAGTTCAGAAAGACAACTAACTTTGGCGATTAAAAGCCTGGATCTGCTCAGGCAGCTGCTTCCCGGCTGTGTGAGTCAGTCATCAGGTGGTTCAAGTGATCCAACCATCTACAAGTGGGGATAAGAACGACTTCATGAAGGGTGCCTGGGTGGCTCATTGGGTTAAGGCTCTGCCTTCAGCTCAGGTCATGATCTCAGGGTCCTGGGATCAAGTCCTGCATCAGGAAAAAACAAAACTACTTCATGAAGTTGTGAGATTGGGAAGGTTTTACTGGGCATCTATGATTGTATCATGAATATGAAGCTGTCTGACATTCAAAGACTGAACCATGTATACCTAGTAAACCAAACGAAAACATCTAAAACTATCATTTTCTCCCTTTAAAGTTGATTTAAAAAAAAATTGATTTATTTTAGAGAGAGGGGCAGAATCCTCAAGCCTACTGGGATGACCCTGGGATCATGACCTGGGCCAGAATCGTGAGTCTGCCACTTAGCTGACTGAGCCACCCAGGGGCCCCTGAACCTAATTTGTTTTCACAGTCCTAATCTTCTCCATCATTCCTCATCTTTTCATGGTGACTTGGAAAGCGGCCTGTCCTTGTTTACTTGCTTTTAGAGAAAGGATATTAATACTCGAGTGTATACCATGTGCCAGACTTTAATCTAGGTCCCCGTACATATTTATAACAGTTAATAATCCTAACAAGCCCATGAGATAGGAGTGATTTTCCAGAAGAGACTGAGGCTCAAGGTGACCTTGTAAATGGAAAAGCCCACTCCAAAATCTAGGTCTACCTAGAAAAGAATTATTCTTTTTACTTGTGATGCCACGCTGCTCTTTAAACATGCCGAAGAGGAAATTATCTTTTAAATAAAAATAAGTGACCATTAATTGCATCCTTAACGAATTCTTTTTAAAATCCCATGAGAGGGGCGCCTGGGTGGCTCAGTGGGTTAAGCCTCTGCCTTCAGCTCAGGTCATGATCCCAGGGTCCTGGGATCGAGCCCGGCATCGGGCTCTCTGCTCCGCAGGGAGCCTGCCTCCACCTCTCTCTCTCTGCCTGCCTCTCTGCCTACTTGTGATCTCTGTCTGTCAAATAAATAAATAAAATCTTTAAAAAAAAAATAAAAAATAAAATCCCATGAGAACCCTGGGGCTAACTGGAGACATGGCTGGGGGGCCCCAAACCACAGGGGCAGACTGTTACCTCTGTCCAAGGCACCGGTTGTAACTTCAGCCCACTGAGTTTTCTCTTTGGTTATACAGACTTCCAGCTTCCTGGAGTTGGCTTCCATTTGGATTCCAGCTTTCTGGCTCCTGATGTGGGTTTGTGGTTTCCAACTGCCTGTGGTTTAAACAGAAAGGACTAGAAGGCCTTGGAGTGGAACGGCAGAGGGAGCGCCGCTAACTATCCTGTAGTTGAGAACTTTCACCGGCAGGTGTCTCTGCAGGCAAGGGAGAGGGGCCTTCTCCCGCAGAACCCGCCTGAGAAGTGCAAGATGGATTTGCTAGTTAAACTGGGGGAAATTGTGGAAATGAAGCAAACAAAGGTAGGTCGGCTACCTCCGGAAGTCAATCCCAATTGCATAAATTTTGCTTAGCCAACAGCTGGAGAGGCTGGTAGAAAACCCAAGTAAACCCCCATCTTAATGCAAGGAAGCAGCTGTAAAGGCAGAGTCTCTGTACTGTCTTCATAACAGGCAAGGCTGTGTGAAGGTGAGCACTTAAAACTGAGAGGCAATTCCCAAGGCAGCTGTGGCAGGGAAGATGGCTCTTCAGGCAGGAGAGATGAGAATATGAAAGAATAAACAGGAAAGAGGCAGTTCCGTAGCTTTAGAGTCAGGGAAATAAAGAATTTCCGCTTACCTTCTGTGAAATGTTGTGAATTCCCAGCATTTTAGGTACACTTCTATATAAGGGAGAAAAAGATTCAAATATGCCAACATTTTAATTAATATTTTTCAGTTAGGAGAAAGAAGCACATAATAAGAAAAAAAAATGTATTGGTATAAATATGAAGGAGTTGACCACAGAGTAACTAAGGGTACCTTTCCTTAAGGAGCATATCCTTTTGTGAAAAAAGTTGTCCTGAATGAATTTTTTTTTTCTGTACCCAGTGTATTTTCCCATATAAAACCAAAGGTGTATCTCCCTGAGGAAAAACATTGATCCTAAAAGATGATTTAGTCACGTTTAAGAGTGCAGGAAACCTTAAAAAAAATCATAAGGGGGCGCCTGGGTGGCTCAGTGGGTTAAAGCCTCTGCCTTTGGCTCGGGTCGTGGTCTTGGGGTCCTGGGATCGAGCCCCGCATTGGGCTCTCTGCTCAGCAGGGAGCCTGCTTCCCTCTCTCTCTACCTACCTCTCTGCCTACTTGTGATCTCTCTCTCTGTGTCAAATAAATAAAAATCTTAAAAAAAAAAAAATCATAGGTGGGGCACCTGAGTGGCTCAGTCTGTTAAGCATCTCCCTTTGGCTCAGGTCATGATCTCTGGGTCCCAGGGTGGAACCCCATGTCAGGCTTCCTGCTCAGCAGGGAGTCTGCTTCTCTTTCTCCCTCTGCCTCTCCCCACGTCTCATTCTCTCTCTCTCTCAAGTAAATAAATAAATGAAATTTTTAAAAAAATTCATACTTAAAAGTCTTTTGGATGATCTAAAGGGTAATTAATAGTAATCTAAAAATGCTTCAACCATATCCCAGAACATGTGGAGAGTACTAAGGATAATTTTTTAAGTTTTGCATAATAGCTCGAATGGCTCCATTAAAAAGCAAAACGTGGGGACGCCTGGGTGGCTCAGTGGGTTAAGCCGCTGCCTTCGGCTCAGGGCATGATCCTGGGGTCCTGGGATCGAGTCCCTCATCGGGCTCCTTGCTTGGCGGGGAGCCTGCTTCCCTCTCTGTCTCTGCCTGCCACTCTGCCTGCTTGTGCGTGCTCTCTCTCTGCCTACCTCTGACAAATAAATAAAATAAAATCTTAAAAAAAAAAACCCCAAATGTGGGCAAGCTGAACAGAAAACCCTTGACTGAAAGCTTACTTAGCTTCTCTTAAGCCCCTTCCCCGAGATATTTTCTAGCAGGAGACTATGTACTTACTTTGGCTGCTTAGACCTGTTTCTTGGCACCCAGGGGGAGCTTTTGGACTTGACAAGGTTGATCTGGGATAGGAGGAGGGAAGGCAGCAGCCTCCTAGCTGAGGTGATAACGCAGAGCACAGCCCTCGCAAAAACAGGCGCGTTTTCGGCTCATCCGGAGAACCGTGGCCACCGAGGGTTTGGACAATGTGATCAAACAAAGTGTCCTGATTTCTATGTGATGGCAGAATTTATAACCATCCAATAATTCCCTTGTTTGGGAATATATGGCGTGTAAATACGGTATGGCTTTCTGACACACAAAATTTCTGAATGATGCCCCTCTCTATCAGTGTGTTGCTCGTATAACATTAGTTTTTTTCGGAGCAGTAATAAGTTGGGCCGATGTAAAGTGAGGGTTGGACTTTCCTCAAGGCCCTGATGGCTCAGAGAATCTTTGGAGCTATGTGGTGAGGCTGCAGTTTTCTTTCAGGTCGCGGGGAAACTGCCCTGCAGACAGGCTAAGAGCGCCTTTGAAATCGTAAAAGAATTAGGGGCGCCTGGGTGGCTCAGTGGGTTAAAGCCTCTGCCTTCGGCTCGGGTTGTGATCTCGGGGTTCTGGGATTGAGCCCCGCGTCAGGCTCTCTGCTTTGTGGGGAGCCTGCTTCCTCTTTTTCTCTCTGCCTGCTTGTGATCTCTGTCTGTCAAATAAATAAATAAATAAATAAATAAATCTTTAAAAAAAAAAAAGAATTAATGTATTGCCTCCTACTGCTTATATTCTTTTCTGGACAAAACTTAGGTCCTCAGAGGTTTGGCGCCATTTCTAGAAGTGTCTAAGGGCCTACGGTGTCCATCACGAATGCCTTGGTGTGTCCTTTTCAAATTCTAGAAAGAAGCATAATGACATTACATAGGAAAATGTCTCATTTTCATCTCTGAATCTATTTTTTTTTGCCTCCCCCCCCCCAATCTTTTGCTCTTTTAGAAAAGAGTGAGTTGGTTACCGAGCTGATTGGGGAACTGGGTGGTGGTTAGCTCTCTGCCTCTATACTGGACGGCAGGGGCTCTGAGAGCTCAGCCCCTGGGCCTCTCTTCTGAGTCTGCAGCTGCGTGGGAACACACCTACCCACCTGCTTTCTAAAGGCAGCCGAAGTACACCCTCAACAGTGAGTCTCATCGTGATGCGACCTACAAGTGAAGCCGTCCTAGGTACTTCAGCCCTATCTCGTAGTCTGCTGTTCATTGATATGCATTGGTGCCAGCTCTGTCCTGCTCTCAAGAATTCCAGAAGTCCTCTTCCTCCGTGGGTCTAAACTGAGCTCCATCACCCTGGGCTTCTGGAGAAACTGTTTTTTCCCCTACCAGGTCCTCCCTTGACAAGGTTTATAATCCAGTTCCGGAAGATCTCAGGCTCGAGAGGTTTGATGCCTGGGTTTGAATTCTAGTTCTACCACTTTCTAGTTCTATGACCATGGCCAATTCCCTTAATCCTGCGGTGCCTCTTTTTCCCTATCTGCAAAATGGGGACAAAATATAATGTGTCTCATAGGGTTGTTGTGGATTAAGTGAGTTCATGTACGTAAACTGCTTAGTGTAGTGTCTGACACATTGTTATTTTTGACTGTGAGTTCCTCCCTAAACCTACCTCAGGCTTAGCACTCAAGAAATCCTTATTAAATGCATACATCTAAACTGTTTTCCTTGTTCCCTCATGATTTTTGCTGTGCAATGCCCTCCACAATTTTCCATGTTCTTCTCACCAAAGAGGACACTTCAGGGAGCTTTCCAGCAAATCTTTGTCCAAGTCTCCACAGGACACACCATCTACTGGCCTCAATCCATATGGGCAGGGAGCATACATGATCTAACGCACCACATACACACGCCAGTCATCATCAGGGGACAAGCATGATCTGCCTTTCCTTTTGGAAGTGAGAGCCATGCTCCCTTTCCTAGTTTCTCCTTAGCGGCTTCTTGTGTTTGATACCCTCCAGAGAGTGCCAGAAGTTGGGGTAATTGATGCGCCACTGATATCTATGAGGAGAGGAGAGACTACAAAGACACTGGTGAGAATGGTTTCGGTGCTACTCCTGCAGCCTTCAGAGTAAAAGATTCTTTTCCCCTTGCCTTCCCAGCTAGCTAAGGTTTCTGTTGAGACGCCCTCCCCAGGGAGAAGGTAAAACTGTGACTCTAGGGCCCAGCACTGAAATTAATGCAGAGGCAGGTGAGTGAGGTCATGAAGTGGTAAGCGAGGCTGGCCACACCCTGTCATTTATCTGGGATTGAATGAGCTCAGCCAAGGAAAGGGTTTAACCAGCACAAGGAGCTGAGGACCATTTCGTCCTTATCCTTCTGCGCTAACCAAGGAACCAATTACTGTTAATTGTGTTGGCAATTTGGAACAGCTACCAGGGAACTGATACAAGACAACTGTGGGATGATGACCTCTCCGTCCCATCCTAGTGCCCGCCATTACTCATAGTCAGATGGGGAACCAGAGGGCTAGTAAACAGCTTTTGGTTGGAGAGAGTAAACATCTGCTCCCCTCACACATTCATGATGCCCTGGCTGTCAGTTTTGGATATTGACATGCAATGACCTGACCACACGGTTCTGCCACATAGAAAAACATATACAAGTGGGTAGATGAGCACTGGACTGAAGGAATACATCCTAACCTTGGAAGTGTTCACAGTCTTCTCTCTCCCCGCCCCCCAGCCTGCCAAAGACCATCCTGCTACTGACAGCCCGGTTGCCTATCCCTCTCCCACCCCCACCTCATGTGGTTAGGTTAATCTAGTTAATAAAAGCGGTGGGACGCAGTAGAAGCGAAACCCCGGGAGCAAGTGGGGCCCCGGAGGATGTGGAATGCCAGATAGCAGAGGAAGGGAGAAAAAAGAATGTGAGACTTAATTGTTGGAATTATAAATTTGATCGCATTTAATATCTTCGGAGAGTCCCTGTAATGAGGGAATTGTCATTTTAGTATTTATTTAGTTTGCCTAACAGATCGGTTTTGTCCTTAACCATGACGCGGCTCCCTGGACAACACGCACCACTGCTTCATCAGGGTTATACAAGTGACAGAAATAGGACGCAGGCACTGTGACAGTCATCTCGCTATAGAATTGTTCCGAGACGGGGTGGGAGGAAAATGACGTAGCCTCTCTGGCCCTCACCCACCCAATGACTGGAATGCATGTTTGGGCTGGTTTCTCCACCCTTGAACACGCAAATCCCAGTTTCCCTAGGCCCCCTGTTTTCGGTGACAGTCAGATGAGTTGTACCCGGTGAGTTGGGCTGTGTTAGGAGAAGGAATTTTACTGAAGAATTCCCCTGCCTCGCTACCCGCTTGGTTACAGTTTCTTGTAGCTATTCCTGCCTTTGTGGCCTCAAGGGCTAAAGTGGGACAAGGCCGGTATTTTTGGTGATGAGGAAATATTTTGTTTTAAGGGAGGCCCGGGTGACTGCTGAACTGGGACGGAGGTCACAGCAGGGGTCACGTTAGCCATTCTCGGGGCGATGCGGGGGCCGGCCTGGGGCCTGGCGTCCGGCACCCCCGCCTCGGGAGCGCGGCGGCGGCTGGGGACTGGCTGGCAGGCTCGCGGTGCCCACCGTCTCATCCCCAGAGGGGGGCACCCGGGAGCCACCGCCAGAGCAGCAGGGCCCACGCGCGAAGGTCGAGCTTGCCGGTGAGGTCACGGTTGCCATGGCTGCGGGCAGTGACGCGCGTCGCCACGTGACGCGCGGTTGCCATGGCGCCGGGCCCCGGCGGCGCGGGCGCCCCGCCTCCCGGAGTGACGTCAGCCAGGCCCCCCCTCTTTTTCCCGCCCCCCTGCCCCCTCCCCCCCGCCGGCTCCCCGCGGCCCGGGAGGTTTCACTGCACAACAAGATGGCGGCGGCGGCGGCGAGCGGAGCTGGCGGGGCTGCTGGGGCCGGAGCGGGGGGAGCCGGGCCGGCGGGCCGCCTGCTGCCCCCGCCCGCCCCGGGGCCCCCGGCCGCCCCCGCTGCCGTGCCCCCGGCGGCTGGCCCGCCGCGTCCCCCAGCCCCGGCCTCCCGCGGGCCGGTGCCTGCCCGCATCGGCTACTACGAGATCGACCGCACCATCGGCAAGGGCAACTTCGCTGTGGTCAAGCGGGCCACGCACCTCGTCACCAAGGCCAAGGTAGTGGCGCGGCGGGAGCGGGTGGCTGCGGGGCTGCGCAGCCCGGGACCGTCCGTCTGAGTGCGGCGAGGCAGGAGGGACCCGCGACAGCGAGGCTGCTGGGTCGGCGCGGCGAGCGCGGCTCGGGATAGTGGAGAGCGTTGGGGATCGGGGACACGGACGGGGAGGGGGCTGTCGGAGGGGAGTGAGGAGGGGGCGAGCCGGAGGTAGGGGACGCTGGGGATCCCGGAGAGGGTAAACTCCGCGGCCGAGGGGGCCAGGGGGGCCCCCGGAGCGCGGAGACCTGGGGGACCGAGGAGCCGGCGATGGGGAGGGGGTGCTCAGCCGGGGCTCTTCGGAGGGTAGCGGAGTGGGTGACTGGAAGAAGAGGTTTGGAACTCTCACGGAGCCGGAGACTGGAAGCCAAGAGGACTCTGGAACCAGCAATTAGGAAATCCTAAGGGAATGAGGGCAGGAGGATAGGAAATGTGGCCAGCAGGATGGGGAAGACAAGGGTAAACTGGCAGCCTGGGGGAGTTAGGAGGGGAACAAGGACGCCAGGGGCATGTACGAGGGGTGTGTGGTGGGTGCAGGGTACCAGGAGATGTGAGGGACCTGGTACCTTATGACAGATGTCAATCAGCGTTTGATCGTCTAAGACTGATGGATGGTAGGAATGGGAGCCTGAGGACAGACGAGATTGTTGGAGGAGGCGATGAAGAAAATGGGAAAATAAGGAGGAAGAAAATTATTTTGCTTTTCCGCAGTAAGGGGCTTAGGGAAAAGAGGCCCAGGGCTCCCCAGGTTCATGGTGGCACTAGGTAGTCAGGGGTTAAACAATTTGGGCGAGCTGGGTTACTGGTTATTTTTAGTTGTTGGAGGGTCTGGAATCATGGACTTTCTAGAGCTTAGGGTGGGCTCTCAGCGGTGGGGGGAAAAGCCTGGGTGACTGAGGAGGTGGATGAGGAACCCAGACACTGGAGGATTACACTGGTTGGGCCCTTCGGTTCTCAAGGGATTTGTGGAGCTGTAATAGTGAAATGACCAAGGTCAATTAGGAAGCCCTATAAGTACACATATACGATTTTACATATAAAATTCGTTTTTGAGGAAATGTGGGTAGCCTTCTACATTGGGAGTATTGGAATCAAATTGGTTTTGAGAGGACCCACAAAGCCCATTTGTACTCCAGATTTCTTGCTTTGCTCAATCTCTCACTTGAATGAATACTTTCAGTGTAGTCATTCATTGTTTCTAAATCTGCAGTTTGTGTTTTCCTTCATCCTGATGAAGAAGCCTTATAGCTGCTGTCGCTTCCTACCAAAGCCACATCAATTCCTCACCTCCTCAGCCTAGCCCTTATCATTGCTGACCTGGTTTTTGCTTTTATGGCATTTGCTTGTTTTCAGAAGCCAGTAACTTGTCTGGGCCTTCTCTCCTGCTCACTCACAAGCTGGAGTTCCCTTTTCCCTCCTTTCTGTCAAAGCCTACAAGGGGCCCTTTTTACCAGGGTGGCAGGGTAGGTGGTTGTGGAAAATTGATCGGTCAGTTTCACTTCCTCTGGGGGGCCCCCTTCAGCCTTTCTGTCAGTTTTTATCAGAGGGCCTCAAGTCCGCAGGTCTGAGCTGAATGAGATACCAAAGTCCAGGGTTCTCTGATGTCACCCTCGGACCCTGAGGGGAACTAGATTGAGTGAACACTTTGGTGCCTCTCTGCCCACCCCACCCCTGCTCCCAGGTGTTTACAGTTCTGTTTACTGTTCCCTAACCGAAGTTATGTTTATAAACAACCCTAGTTGTTCGAGAGCTTTGTTCCTTGTTTCAGTATTTCCTTTTTTTTTTTTTTTTTTAACCTCCCCCTCTCTCTTCTAAGTAATCACATTGAGCTCCTGTGATTATTTTGCTCTGACCTCCGGGGGATGGACGCCATGAACTTAATTGGTTTCCTGGTTTATGGTATCTACGATTGAATAATTTTGTGTCTTGCAGCCCTTGGATACACCAAAATATTGATAAAAAATTCTGTGACAGACAGGGTTGTATGTTTTTGTAAATGTAATCGCAAACAGTTGATTCTTGGCTTTATATATAAAAGAGACATTTTTATCTTCCATAGTCAGCAAAGCCAGTGGCTAATTATGGCTGATCTGCTTGCTTTCTAATTTTCACGTGTGTGTGTGTGTGTGTGTGTGTGTGTGTGTGTGTGTGTGTGTTTCTTGGTTTTTCTCTGAGGCCTTGGTGTCCTTTAGGACTGCAGCATTTCAAACATTAGCTTGTTTATAAACGGGTGTCACTGTTTATGTTGGTTTTTATCTTTGATCATTTGTGGTGTGCAGTTATGTAATTCGTATGTATGGAAATATTTGAAATCCTGAATGAGACCGAACGAGATGGCTTGGACAATGAGTTGCATGTGTGCGAGGACCACAGCAGCCCTCATTTGTGTTTCTGTAGCAGAGTGCAATTTCCTAGTTACAGTTACAAGCACCCTATCTTGTGCTGCTTAAATTACTCTGACGACATGAGTGAAGCTTGATTCCCAAGGAGTTGTCATGTGCTTGGGGTGAACGATGAGCATATTTTGGCCTGCTCCCTGGTTATCTGAATCCACTTTGGAAGGGATTCTTAAATGCTGACAGCTTAGATGTGCCTAACAGCTGTTGACATACAGTGTGATGGCCTATTAAGGCCATGGTGTGGTTATATAATGACGAGGAAGGTGCCTAGCTAGGTACTAGTAGACGCAGAAGCTGCCGTTTCAGTTGCTTAGGGAGATAGATTTTTCTTCCCATGCACTGCAGCCTTTATTTTACTTCTGCATTCAGGTCACTTGGAACCAAAGAGAGTTATTATTTTTTTTTCCCATCTCTTTCCAGAATCTATAATTTTTCGTTTCATCTTTTAGAGGTCTGTGATTGTTTTCTTTCTCCTTTTGCCCCTGTAAGACACTGAATGGTCAGGGCTTTTCTTAAAATCATGTCTAACCATCAGACTCAGGTAATTCAGAAGATACTTGTATTGGTCGAAGGAGGGTAGGTAATCGGTGCTTTCTGAACATCAGGGAAGTATTTACGATCACCTTTTCTTACACACACCATCCATTCCAAGGACTGAGAGGCTAAAGTAAACTTCATGTATTGACTAAGCTACTGCCCTCTGTCCGACAATAAGTGGTGAAACTGGCTTTTTCCCAAATTCTGTTAACTCTCAGACCTCCTGGAGTAGGACCCTGGGCTGAAGAGAATGAGTAGAGAAGAGGAGAGAGTTTCCTGTTAGGTTGTTGATTTCTGCAGCACGGGGTTCGTGGGCTCCGGCTTGATACCGGCAGTTCTGCGGTGCCTGGGGCATCATTGCGGAACAGGTCTCAGGAGAGGAGGGGCATTTGTGACACACTTTGGTCAGCAGCTCACCCTGGCTGTCTTTGTCCTACCTTCTTTGATTTCCTTTTTTTTTTTCCTTTTTCTTTTTTTGAGAAGTCTTGATCTGAGATTCTCTGGCTCTGTTCTTTTGGTAGGGCACTGTAAAGTATTCTGCCTTCAGATTGCTTACAGTCTGTCGCCTGTGCCTAATCATACCTTTACTAATTGGATGAATGGGAACAAAGAGTAGATTTTTGTTGTGTGCATTTTTAAAATGTGTATCTGACTATACAGGTCGTAGTTCAAATAATTATAAGGTGTGAATTCAACACATATGTGTATCACGTGCTTGCTACTGGCTTGTGGTAAGAGCTTGAGCTTCGAGTTAGGCTGCCTGGGTTTGAATCCTCTTCTGCCTAGGAGCTGGGTAATCTTGGGTCAGTGATTAACCTTCTCTGTGCTCGGATGTGGTCATCTGTAAAATTAGATGACAGTAGTACTTCCCTCACAAGTTTGGGTGTCAGGAAGATTAAGTAAGATAGTATATGGGAAGGTCCTACACCAGTGCCTGGCACCTAGTAGGCATGTGGTGAATGTCAGCAATAGCTTCTGTAGTAAGAAAGGTGAGTAGGACAGAGCTACCCTATTTTTGCTTTTCATCTGTTTGGAACAGTCCGTGAATGCGTATGCCATTTCTTTTGTGCAGGTAGATGTCATCTTCATGATATGCTTTCAGTGTAAAGAAACGAGTTAGCTGTTATTTCAGATGCAACTTTGAGTTATTTGGATTGAACTCCCGTGGACGATGGAGTAATTTCACGAAATTGACATTTTAAAACATAATTTTCCATTAGTTCAACGTTTTTTTAAAGTAAGCTCTATGCTTAACATAAGCTTGAACTCACAAGCTCTAGATCACAAGTTGCACGCTCTGCTGACTGAGCCAGCCAGGCGCTCCTAAACTTTTTTTTTCTTCTTTAAAGCAATTATGAGATTTGTCTAATGCAAACTGTGACTAGCACTGGCTTTTGCTTTGGGTCGTCCTGCATTTTTCTTTTTTTAAGATTTTATTTATTTATTCGACAGAGAGAGATCACAAGTAGGCAGAGAGGCAGGCAGAGAGAGAGAGGAGGAAGCAGGCTCCCCACCAAGGAGAGAGCCCGATTCAGGGCTCCATCCCAGGACCCTGGGATCATGACCTGAGCCGAAGGCAGAGGCTTTAAACCTCTGAGCCACCCAGGCGACCCCCGTCCTGCATTTTTAGTGTGCTTGTGTAACTACTCTTTTGTTACATTGGTGATGGAACAGAGTTGATTTGCATGTACTCCCCCCCCAACTCCCAGAGATTCACTTAAATCTAGTGGAGAGGGGCGCCTGGGTGGCTCAGTGGGTTAAGCCGCTGCCTTCGGCTCAGGTCATGATCTCAGGGTCCTGGGATCGAGTCCCGCATCGGGCTCTCTGCTCAGCGGGGAGCCTGCTTCCCTCTCTCTCTCTCTCTCTGCCTGCCTCTCCGTCTACTTGTGATCTCTCTCTATCAAATAAATAAATAAAAATCTTAAAAAAAAAAAAAAAAATAAATCTAGTGGAGAATATGAAGAAATATTCCTACAAACTTAAGAATACATTTGCATTTGGATGCACAGTGTGCTACTTTGAAGGCCAAGGTCAGGATTCTTAACTTTCAATATTATATACAGAAAACATTTTGCCCCATGACCCCATTCCAGATGTGGACCAGCCATGACATATGGGTGTGTTGCATGGTTTAGTGCAAACTCATTTCCATGAAGAGAAAGACTCAGTGCGGGCAAGGGGCAGTATTTTCACTTCTAAGTAAGAGTTTAATGGAGCAGAGTAGATGATGCTTACACTCATGAGAAGGCCGAAAGCAAGATTCATTGTAAATAGAGAAGAGAATTGTATCAAGAAGAAAATGAAAGGAAGATTACACTAGATACATTTGAGGAAGATAGTTCCATCTTTAGATAATCTAGAAATGACTCTTGAAAGACTACTGACTTCATTTTGATACAGTTGTGATGGGGTTACTAACTTTGTTGAGATTTTGTGAAGAGCTAAGATTGATTTGGACTGGTTTCTCCAGAGTCAAAATACCACTATTCCACTTTCAACATCAAAGCTGTTTATTTTAACATTCTGATTTTGGTGCCAGCTCCCTAGAAAGTCATAGATCTGGCTCAAGCCAGAGGTGCCCAGACTAGTTATTTCTGTGCCAGAAGTGCTGTTTTCTTTTTCCAAGCATCAATCTGGCGAATGTTTTCTAGTTCACGGCATAAAAGGGAACAAAATGGATGCTTTGAAGAGAAAAAGAAGTGCTCTCTACTCACCAGAACCTCTATAATTCTAAAAGACATCAGAAATACCTTTGTACAGGGATAGAACCTTTCCCTTATCCATCTGTTCCTTCAGCATGTGTTTACTGAATCCAGATTTTGGGTCAGGTTCTATCTTGGGCTCTTGAATTTACCAATAACGAGAGAGACAAAAAACTCTTGACTTCTTGGAGTTTACTTTCAAATGCAAGGAGACAGACAAGAAACATGTAAACACATAACTTCATACAGTGGTAGATACCATGAAGAAAATAAATGGGCCAGAGAGTGCTGGGGAAGGGTGCTGCTTCACATAGAGTTGTCAGGGAATATCTTGATGAGATATATGTATATAGATATTTTATAGATTGTGGCTATTTTATTTCATTTTTTTTTTTTAGAGGAGGGCAGGAGAGAGGGAGAGAGAGAATCTTAAGCCAGCCACGTCAGCATAGAGCCTGATGCAGGGCTTGGTCTCACAACCTTGAGATCATGACCTGAGCCAAAATCAAGAGGTGACGATATTTGAGCTGACACCTGAACGATAAGAAAAAGCCAGCCTGGGAAGACTTGGAAGATAGAATTTTCAGTGCAGAAGGAATGGCAGGTACAATGGTTTTGGGATAGAAATGAACTTGGTTTATCCAAAGATTAGACCCAAGGTCATGGTGCCTAGAGCTTGGTGAACAAGGGAAGGATGGTAAGAAGTGAGGTTAGAAAGTTAGGGGCCAGATCATATAGGTCTCACAGGCCGTTTGATGGAATTGAGTATGAAATGGGATTGGCATCAGAGGATATCACAGCAGAGCTCTGGTATCATCTGGTTTATGTTTTTAAAAATTCGTGCTGGTTATTTTATGGTTAAGGGTAAAAATGCTTTTTCTAATGCATTTCTTCAGATAGAGGGAGGAGGTGTTCAATTTTAACAACTTACATTCTTTCACATCTGTAAGAGAATGACATACATTTTCCACATAAATTAAACATGTTAAAAAAACAGCAAATAATATTTGCTGATTTGGAGGGGCACAAAAAAGATCTTAGACATGTTCTATTCTACCTCTGTCTTCCAGAGTCTAAAAAGATGGATTTCATGGAATTTAGAATCTTAGGCTTTTAGGGGCTAATTAAAGTAGTTTGGACCAATTATCCATTAGATTTTTGTCTCTTTGGTATCAACCCCCACCCCTGCCTTAGCAATTTGTCTAGAATCCTACAGTTAGTTAATGGCAGAGTTGGAATTAGAATCCAGGGATCCCTATTCCTAGTTAACTCTACTTTGACTCCTCCAGTCAGAGAAAACATTGTACTTCCCATTGTGATCTTTTATTAAAGAAACAAGATGTGGGGCGCCTGGGTGGCTCAGTGGGTTAAAGCCTCTGCCTTCGGCCCAGGTCATGATCCCAGGGTTGGGATCGGGCCCCGCATCGGGCTCTCTGCTCAGCGGGGAGCCTGCTTCCTCCTCTCTCTCTCTCTGCCTGCTTCTCTGCCTACTTGTGATCTCTGTCTGTCAAATAAATAAATAAAATCTTAAAAAAAAGACTCCCTTTCATTTTTTTGGTGCATTCATTTTTAAAGCCATTGGAACCTCCAAGAACACACTTTTTTGTGCCTGGGTGGCTCAGTGGGTTAAAGCCTCTGCCTTCAGCTCAGGTCATGATCCCAGGGTCCTGGGATGAACCCCGCATCGGGCTCTCTGCTCAGCGGGGAGCCTGCTTCCTCCTCTCTCTCTCTGCCTGCCTCTCTGCCTCCTTGTGATTTCTGTCTGTCAAATAAATAAATAAATCTTAAAAAAAAAAAAAAAAAGAAACAAGATGTACCTACTAATTGAAGTTTAAGAGATTAGCATTTCTAGTAAAACGAATTCCAAAAGTCAGATGCCAGGATAAGAGGAAAAATTTCCAAGTAGAGAGGAAGAGTAAATATACCAACACTGTATTTCACCTGTCCTTTTGGCATTATTTCACTCTGTCACTTCTGTCACTTACCAGCAGTCCTCCATGGGTGCATTGCTTGGCCTTTAAATCCTACTCAAACACCCCTTCTTGCCCCCTTGACTTGACTGAGGCATCAAAAAAGCCTTTCACGGGGTGGCAGGGTGCCACAGTCAGTTAAGCACCTGACTCTTGGTTTTCGCTCCAGTTGTGATCTCATGGTTGTGAGATTGAGCCTCGTGTACCACTCCCATGCTCAGTGAGAGGTCTGCTTGAGATTCTTTCTCCTTTTCCCTTTGCCCTTCGCTCATGCTCTCTCTCTCTCAAAAATAAATAAGTCTGTATAAAGAAAAAAGTGTTTCAAAATACTAAGGAAGTAAAAAAAAGGAAAGCAATGAACACAGAAAAGGCAATGACCATAAACACAGTCTGCCTTATATAGTTTTCTTTCACCACTATATCTAGCTTACTCCCAGGGAATATGAGTAATTATACTTTTGCTCCTTTGGGCTGGTCTGGTCTGGTCTGTCTTTGAAGGACCTTACTGAGATGGACGCCTTACCGGATCACTAACAATTTCTAGGGCATGGTGCCATCTTTTGACTCATTAAGAAAACTGGTCAAGAAGATACATACCCTCAATGACACAGGTGAGGGCCAAGAGAACCAATTATCTAGGACTTCTCTTACGTGGTTCTACTTTCTGGTTTAAGAGTTAGACCCAGGGGTGCCTGGCTGGCTCAGTTGGCAGAACATGCAACTTTTGATCTTGGGGTTGTGAGTTCAAGCCCCATGTTGGGTGTAGGGGTTACTAAGAGCTACTATGCCTGTTCCCTAAGTAAGTGAAGGACCTCACTCACCAGGTGAGTCCCTGCCTCTTTCAAACAGTGAGTAGGTTGGTCCCTCTTGGCATAATAATATAGTTACACTATCTTGTAGATGATTGATAACATCCAGAGAATGAAAATTATGTACATTCTTAGGGATATTTGTCCTAGTGTAATAAATAATTGTTAAATAAGTGGCCTAGGCAATGTCTTTGAGAAGCCTCAACAGCCTTGGATGAATTAGCTTGAAAAGGCTTGTTAATGGATCTGTTCAGAATAAAATTCCTTCAGCTACTACAAACCTGTTGGATGAGCCATGGTGAAGTTCTGTTTAGAAATATATTTATTTAGGAGGTGTGCGATCCACTGAAGACAAGAAGTCTCTGGCTGCTACTTATGTCATGTCAGAGTTTAGTGAGAAAGGTAGGAATCCGATCGTGAATACTCAGCCTCATTTCCTAGAAACTGAAAAGGAAGGAGGGGTACACCCATGGCCTGTTCAAGCTTGTCTGTGTGGGCTGCGCTCACTCAGTTGGATACTTTTGGCTAGTTGTCTTAGACTATATTTAGGTTTTGATTAGGAAGTTCTGAGAATTTTCAAATTTCTGCCTAGTTTCAGCTCTAATATGTACATGCTTACCACCAGTGTGCTTTACTTCCCTTTGCTCCCTTATGAAGAACTGAATGCCAAGATTCAGGTTAGCTGATCACATTTCTTTAAGACTGAGATTTTTTGTGGAAGAAGTTTTTCATTCCATCCATCCATCCATCCATACATCCACCTATCTATCCATCCAGTAAACTTTTTTTTTTTTTAAGATTTTTATTTATTTATTTGACAGACAGAGATCACAAGTAGGCAGAGAGGCAGGCAGAGAGAGAGGGGGAAGCAGGCTCCCTGCTGAGCAGAGAGCCCGATGCGGGGCTCGATCCCAGGACCCCAGGATCATGACCTGAGCCGAAGGCAGAGGCTTAACCCACTGAGCCACCCAGGCGCCCCATCCAGTAAACTTTTAAAAATTATTTATCAAAAGCCAGGGATGGATGCTATCTGGCACAAAATTCAAGAAGTGCAAGTTTGTATATAATGAAGTTAAATCTGCCTGCTACCCTGGTAGTCAGCCGCACAGCTTTTTATTTTAGTCTTGTTTCAGAAATATTTATTAAGCTCTCATCTGGATCAGTCTAAATGCTAGAGGGTGTTTGTGACATGCTTGAAGTTTCTAGAAATAACTTAAAGTTAAAAAAAAGACAGAAAATAATGTAGCTTTTAATGCTCCTTAGGAGGCACAGTGTGATAATTTAATGGAAGCTCCATGAGGGCAGGGATTTTAATCTGTTGTCTGCTGCTGTAGTCTCAGTGCCTGCTACAATGTCTTTAAATACTCATTTAGTGAATGGATATCAGGATTTTAAAAAAAGGGAGCTAAGTTTCTTTTTATAACCTTAATATATCTTAGAATTTTATGACTGAAATTTTCTATCTCCAGTTAAGACATTAAAGAAAAGTAATTTTCTGTTTTTGTTTTTGTTTTTTTTCCCTCAACAAATCTCTAGGTAAGGAGATTCCACAAGCTTTCTGGGCAAGTAGTTTATTTCTGGCAGATCTCAAACTTTCATTACCAGGAAGTTCTCTCTATCTAGAATAAATCCCACCATTGAAATTCTAGTCCCTTTATTTTTTATTTTTTTAAAGATTTTATGTATCCATTTGACAGACAGAAATCACAAGTAGGCAGAGAGGCAGGCAGAGAGAGAGGAAGGGAAGCAGGCTCCCAGCTGAGCAGAGAGCCGATAGGCGAGTCTCTATCCCAGGACCCCGGGATCATGACCTGAGCCGAAGGCAGAGGCTTTAACCCACTGAGCCACCCAGGCGCCTCTAGTCCCTTACTTTAAAGGGAAGGTTCTTGGGTATCCAGGCTCCCCGGAGGTTATTTCCTTGTGGGTAGGTTGTTTCCTTGAGAAGCCCCCAGTGCTGTATTCAGCGTGGTTAGCCAACCCCAGGCTTTGCCTCTTCTGCCCTGGAGCTTCTCTTCCTTTGCAGACTCACCACTAGTCTGTCTTGGGCTGCTAGCACTTCCTGAAATAACTTTAAACTCTGTGTTGAGTTACCTCTGGTTCTTTTCTTTATACAAAGTGATCTGATTTAAAAACAAAATGACTTTGGGTCACTGGCTCTTAACTTAAAGGGTTACTTTTAATGGTCCTTACCATTAATAGAGTAATTCAACTGGTATTTGTTGTGTCATCTGTATGGAAAAAAAAAAATAGCAACTGTTAGTCCTAGAGGACAAGAAGATAAATTTTATTCTCTTCAGGGTAGACTCTAGGTGAAGTTAAAGGAGCAGTTGAATGCTTACAGCTTGAGCCTGATGGAGGAGGAAGAGAAGACGTAGACAGCATAAACTCTTACTCCAGCCCGATAGCTGATTATTACTGGACTTTCTTCTACCCCTTTGCCCTGTTTTTGTTTTTGTTTTTTTCTGATTACAAAAGTAATTTTTGCTCATGGAAGAAATTTGGGGAAAACTCAGGAAATTTTAAAGAAGTAAAGGGGAAAAAACTTAATCCTCATTACCCTAATCTTGTCACCTAGAGGCAACTGTTATGAATATTACAAAATACATTGTTGGGATCATATTATTATACTATTTCATTTCTTTCCTCTTTTATCATTATAAGCATCTTCCCATCATTAGAAACGCTTTGTAAAAATTGATTTTAATGGGTGTATAGCCTTCCATTGTCTGATGACTGTCATTTTTTGAAACTTTTTTCAGAGCTGAAGATTCCTCCCAGTTTTTTACTCTCAAGTTCTCTGTGATGCCCATTTTTGTACACGTGAAGTCTTTGATGCATTTCTGATTTTTTGCTCAGGACAGATTGTTGGAAGTGAAATTACTGGGTCAGAGGGTACACATGTTTTCAAGACACTTGATACCAGTCTTGCCACGTTGCTTTCCAGAAAGGCCGTGCCAGGGTTAGTCTCCTTTATCTTGTATCCCCTCTGCCTTTCAAGGCCCTGCTGTGCCTCTGAGCCTAGGGTGTCAGCTGTAGGACGGGTCAAAAGGGACTTAGAGCAGCTGCCTGTACATTCCTTCCCTGAACCCAACCTGGACGAGGAAGAACAGAGCAAGTGTGACTCTTACCTTTCAGTCGCTGGTGAATCATCGTTTTTCCCCCCTTACCTTTCCCAACCAGATGCGAACCTGCATTGGAGAGCCTTACCTGAACCCGGGCTTTTAAAATAACTATTCTTTGGGCGCCTGGGTGGGTCAGTGGGTTAAAGCCTCTGCCTTCGGCTCAGGTCATGATCTCAGGGTCCTGGGATCGAGTCCCACATCGGGCTCTCTGCTCAGCAGGGAGCCTGCTTCCTCCTCTCTCTGCTTTCCTCTCTGCCTACTTGTGATCTGTCTCTGTCAAAGAAATTAATAAAATCTTTAAATAAATAAATAAATAAATAATAAAAGCCTTTATGAATTATCTAAAAAAACAAACAAACTATTCTTTGGTGAACCTGAGTGAGAATTTCAGAGATTAATGAAGGCTGTAATTCACTCCTCCCTCTTTTTAAAGGTAAAAAGATGGTGAAGGGAAATTGTAAGGGAGGAAATTTTGTGAATAAATATGGTGATGCAGCAGCCTTATTGTGTTGGGATTTGCTTATGTCCTCTATGTGTTAAGAGGTTTAAAGGGTAATTGGGCCATATGGGATATTGTTCTTAGAATGTTTTTGGGTTATTACTGCTGTATTTTGGGCATCCGGCGATATACTACTTTATCTGCAGGAGAATACCTCTTAGGCAATAAGTTTGGATTATGACTTGCTTGGTTAATTGGGGCAAAAAACAAATGAACTAGGGAAATCAGAAATAATGATGCATACATACTTTTAGTATTTTAATTTGAAATATACATAGGCATTCACTAATCTTTTTTTAAAAGTGGTTATTATGGAAATTTCAATGAAAACAAAAGTTGAGAGAGTAGTATAATGAACCCCCATGGACTCAGCACCCAGCCCATGCTGATACCACCTCATGGCCAGTCTTCCATCTGTACCCCTTCCCGATTCTTCTCTCTAGTTTATTTCAAAGCAATTTATAGAATCCTGTCATTTTATCTATAAATATTTTGGCATGTATCTCCAAATGAGGATTCTTTTTCAAAAAACATGACACCAGGACCATCATCCTACCTAAAACAACAGTAATTCCTTCTTGTCATTAAATCAGTGTTAAAATGTCATATATATATTTTTTCTTTTTTTTTTCACCACTTACACGTTTGAATCAGGATCTAAATAAAGTCTGTACATTATAATTGATTGATATCCCTTAAAGTTTTTTTTTTTTGTTGTTGTTGTTTTTAATTTGTTTTACCCTATAGGTTTCCCCTCCTTCTCTTTTCTTTGCAATTCGTTTAAAGAACACACAGATTAATCTTTTGATGTAGGGCCAAGGCCTTTCTTTGTGTCTTGATGTCTTGATTGGAGCTCCTTCATCTTGTTTGCATTAAACATACCCATAGTTTATCGTCTATGATTTCCAGTTTGTTTGGCTTTTTTTAAAAAGCAGAGCTTGAATGGAAAGGCATTTGTGAAGCAGTGTGAGTACAGAATCCCTCTTGAGTTTTATGATTCCCTCCCCCCCAGTCTTTTACATCTGTCTCGTCTACATCTAATTTGACTTTACCAAGTCTCTTTAAGCATTCGATTTAGTTTTCATAGAAACAGGCCTTTCTTTTCTCCCTGATTTCACATTAGTAATCACAAGAGCACCTGGTAGAAATAGGTTTGGGAAAAAACCATTCTTGGTAAGCATGCATCTCACTGTGGGGGCAGAAATGTCAGGGAGCAAGAGTGGCTGTACACTGGGGCCGGTTGCATTCCGGGACACAGTCGTTTCACACAGTGAAGGGGAAGCACTGGTTATCTAGGCAGGTTGGTTGGGTGGAGATGGGTTAAGAGAGCTTCTGTCCGACCATAAGAGTATAAATAAGTGAAAGTTGTTAGGAATTTAGGGACAAGATATTTTATAGAGTCTCTTATTTCTAGGGTATACTTCAGGGTGGTATTTTTGTCCACTTCTGTCAGAGTTTGCATGAACTGAACTGAATTTGATAATGGGCCAGTGACGTTAAGAATTTAGTGAGGAAACAGCCAGTCTCTCTAGTTTAAAAGGTTTATATCTATTCACTGCCAGGGTAGTGTTCCATGGAACAAGTTGACATTTTCATGTAGTAAGTTGTTTTCTGTTCCTGGCAAAAAAAATCTTGGTTCATACGCCACAAGAAACAGAATTGTTTTCATTGTGGAAGACAGGAGCAGAGCTGTGTGTTTCTTATTTGGATTAGTTGAGCACCTGCAAGAATTCTTACTTCTTTCTTTTGCTTCCTGCCTCCTGTTGTCCTTTCCTTCTGTCAAAATGTTCATTATGGTATTGCATAAAGCAGTGTTCGGACAATAGATGAGGGTTTTTTATTTTATTTTTTATTTTTTTTGGTAGCTCGTTTTTCCAAACCCTCAAAACAATGTTTTTAGTGATCGCATGTTCTTGGCTTACTTTCCCTGTCTCCATCAACAGTGTGATATTGTTATTCTAGTCAAATGGGACAGTTGTGTCCCAGCAATGATCTCTGTGTCTTAGTCAGCTGCAGAGGTACCGCATTTGTATCGTGTACCTATAACGATCTTACATGTGTACAGTAGTCCTGGGACATAATTGAATTTGGGGGTGATACTTTCGGACCTCTGTAAAGGATTTGGCACCCCTTGCGAATAAAATAACTTGTTTGAAGCATGTTGCTCCTTGGCCTCTCTGACATGGGCACAAGAGTGGCCAGTGATTGCAGCCTGCTGCCTCTTCTGATCTCATTTTCCTTCTTCCTTTTTCAGTCAGCAGCTGCATCCATCCCCTGCTCTCATTGAGCTCTTCGTAAAAGGGGTACTGTTCTCCTGAGTCACAACCTCTTATATCAGTCGTGGTTAGATTTTTGGGGGGGGGTCAAGACTCCATTTGGGACTCCTATTAAATTTTAAAACTACATTTCAGTTGTGTTACTACCTAAATTTCTCTTTTTCTTGTGCTAGTACCAGTGTTTTCTGCTTTTCCAGCTCTCTGGGGGACCTTATGGGCCCATCCAGATTGCCCGAGGCAGTCCATAGCAATGAGTTGAGCATTGGTGTGGGAGTCAAGGTACTGTGTTTGCAGATTTAATTTCTGGTAGCTGACAGTTTTCTTTGGCCAGTTTTCTTTAACCTCATGGAGCTTCCAGTTTCTTTTTTGCTTACATATATATATATTTTAAGAGCTTTATTGAGATGTAACTCACATATTACACAGTTCCCTCAGCTCGTTGTTTTTAGTAGATTCACAGAGTTGTGCAACCATCGGCACAATCAATTTTATTTTATTTTATTTTATTTATTTTTTTTTTAAAAGATTTTATTTATTTATTTGTCAGAACGAGAGAGAGAGAAAGCACACAAGCAGGCAGAGAGGCAGGCAGAGGCTGAGAGAGAGGCAGGCTCCCTGCTGAGCAAGGAGCCCGATACGGGACTCGATCCCAGGACCCTAGGATCATGACCTGAGCCGAAGGCAGCGGCTTAACCCACTGAGCCACCCAGGCGTCCCGGCACAATCAATTTTAGAACATTTCCACTCCCCTCAGAAGAAATGGCAGATAACTATTCGCAGTCATTACCCATTTCCTCAGCCTTCTTCCTCCAACCTTAATCAGTTTCTATAGGTTTATCTATTCTGGACATTTCATATAAATAGAATCATACAAAGTATGGCTTTTTGTGTCTGGCTTCTTTCCCTTAGCATAGTGTCTTCAAGGTTCATCCATGGGGTAGCATATGTCAGAATTTCATTACTTTTGATGGCCAAATAATATTCCATTGTCTAGCCAGGCTACATTTTGTTGATCCATTGGTGAATTAGTGGACAATTTGTGTTTTTTTCTGCCCATTGCCTATTATGAATAATGCTATTATGAACATTCACATACGGGTTTCTGTGTGGACATATGTTTTCATTTCTCTTGCATATATATACCAAAGAGGGAAAATGGCTGGGTCATATAGCTCCATGTCTGACTTTTTGAGGAGTTGCTGAATTGCTTCCCAAAATGGCCGCACCATTTTCCATTCCCCCCAATAATGAATGTATGAGGGTGGCAGTTTTTCTATGTCCTTGGCAAAACTTGTGTTCTTTCGTTTTGATCTAGTAATCCTAGGGGATGTGAAGTGGTATTTCATTGTGGTTTTGATTTGCATTTCCCTAATGACTAATGGTGTTGACATTTTTTCCTGTGCTCATTGACGATTTGTAGATCTTTGAAGAAGTGTCTGTTTAGATTTTTGCCTGTATCTTAGTTGGGCTATTTGACTTTTTATTGTTGAGTTGTAAGAATTCTTTACATATTCTGGATAGAAGTTCTTTATCAGGTATATGATTTACAGATGTAGTCTCACATTTTGTGTGTTGTCTCTTCACTTTCTTGATGATTTTGTTTGTAGCATAACAGTTTTTAATTTTGATGCACTGGTTTCTTAATTTGTCAGGTTATTTTAACTCTGAAATAATGTGCTCTGGTTGTGAATATTTTCTTCTCTTTTTACTCATTGTTTCCCTTTCTCCCACTTTCAAATAGTTCTTCCTTTTCCAGGGCATTTTGTAGCCTCAGAGTCTCTTTAAAAACATCTATATATGTATCTGTCTGATACATGTGTCTTACAAAATAATCAAGCTTTACAAATATATAACATAGGAAGCGGTTGTGTTCCCTCTCCAGAGAAAACACGGTTAACATTTTATAACCAGATATTCCTATTCATGTGTTAACATTTTATATTTTTTATTAAAAAGAGATCATACCACATATCCAGTTTGCTACTTGTTTTTTAACTTAAATAGTGTATCTCTGATAATCTTCCATGTCCGTACATTTTGCCCTCGTCTCAATCTTTTTAATGGCTGCAGAGTATTCCATTTAAGGGGAATACTATAGTTTATTTCAGTTTCAGCCTATTGATAGGTTTGGGGTTGTTCTCAGCTTTTATTTATTGATTTTTATCACACATTGCATCTATTAATGTTTCTGCACATTTATATTTGCACACTTGTGCTAGTGTTTCTCTTTTATTCCATTTATTTGTGGTTGCATTATTTACTATTCAAAAGACTCAGTCAGACTTAATTTTTAAAATAAAAAAAAATCAAATGTAAGAGTTTTATTAGGTCCTGCTTGGAGTGAACATCCCAAAAGTTGTGTATTCTTTTCTGTTAGGACATTTATAATGTTAGGATCTTCTTTTGAAACTAGGTGCTTCATTTTCTTAGTAATTTAATAGAATAATCCACTAGGAGAGGAATGCTTGCGTTGAAGTGTGAATGCTTCAAGTTTTATAAATGTTGCCAAATTGCCCTCCAAGAAAGGCCAAGCTAATTCACTCAATTCTAGGAGTGTACCACAGTGCTCTCTCTGTTTTTTTAACACTGGAAACCAGCCATCTTTTTAGCAAGTCAATCTGACAGGTAAAAAACCTCATTTTAATTTATAGTTATTTCATAGTGAATTGTCATTTAGTTTGCTGATTGGCTATTTGTATTTCTTCCTGGAACTGTCTGTGTCCTCTGTCTACTTTTCTGTTTTTTTTTTTTTTTTTTTTTTAACCTTTTTAAATTATACAATAGCTTTCTGAACATTAGGGAAATTAGTTACCTCTGAAAATATTACAGAAGAATTTCAATGTTTGTCTTGTGACTTTATGTGTCTGTGTATTTTTAAAAAATATATAAACATTTTTATGTAGTCAGGTTTTCTGTTTTTTACCTTATGGTTTCTCATGTGATTTCTATCCTCATTCTAATCTTATAAAAATATTTACCCATGTTTTTGTCAAGTACTTTTATGGTTTTGTTTTTAAATTTAGATCTTTGCTTCATGTGGAATGCATTTTGGTTTAAAGCGAATGGGAAGGGATCAGTTGTGGAATTTGCTGGAGTTGTAACTTTGTATTTATTTTTGTGGTTATTAATAGTTTTCTTCTCTCACTGGACTGTAAGCTCCATGAGGGCAATGGATTATGTAATTTTTCCCCCTTGTTCTTATTTTCAGTGTTGAGCACAGTACCTGCCTCATGTTATGGCCTCCATCTGCTGAATGACTGAATCTTTTTCTCCAGATGTCTAGCTTATGGTGTCAACACAGTATCTTGAATAATTATTTCTTTCTTAATTTTAAAATGCAACTTTATTACAAAATCTCCAGATGCTTGGGTACATTTCCAAGCTCTTTTAAGCCATTGATTATACTATCTTTACTTGGTTTGATATTGTGTAGCTTTAATTTTTACAGCTTTCTCCTACTTAAAACATGTTTGGAAGGCTAGCCTCAAACAGTCTTGAATGGGAAGCACTGTGATCTCCTTTAGTAAAACTTCTTGCTACCCCTTAGAAAACATTCATTTAACTTACTGATTAAACATTTAATCTATTCTGAGAGTCAGCTTGCAAAATGGAAATGATTTGGGGGTATTACTTGCTGGAGTTTTTCTAGGATATGACATCCTTAGATCTGGCTTGATATCCTAAGTGTCTTTTTTTTTTTTTTTAAGATTTTATTTAGTTATGTGAGAGAGAGAGCATGAGCAGGGAGAGGGGTAGAGGGAGAAACAGGCTTTCTGCTGAGCAGGGAGGCTGATGTGGGGCTTGATCCCAGGACTCCAGGATCATGACCTAAGCCTAAGGCAGACACTTAACCAACTGAGCTACCCAGGCACCCCCCAAGTGTCTTTTTAAAAACTCTCATTTTATAATCTTGGGCATCTCTAGAAAAACATTTTTCTCATGGTCTTTTAATGCAGAATACACAGGGAGGGTAGGTGGCAGAAAAGGCATCAAGAAATTGTGTTGGCACCCAGCTGACTGCAAAGCAGATAGTAGAAAAGTTATTACTTAACATCGGTAGACAGGGGCACCTGTATGGCTCAGTCTGTTAAGCGTCTGACTTCAGCTCAGGTCATGATCTTAGGGTCCTGGGATCGAGTCCTCTGTCGAGCTTGCTGCTCAGCAGGGAGTTTGCTTCTCCTCCCTCTCTGATCACGCATCCATGTTCTCTCTCCCTCTTTCTCCTTAATGAATAAATACAAAATCTTTTTTAAAAAGTGGTATACAGTATTGACTTCGGCAACGTCGGTTTTTCACCTCACACGTGACACATTTCTTTCCAAGGCCTGTAGTATCAGATTGATTCATTGGCTATGACTTGGGTTAAGGTCAGGTAACATTGCTAACTAATAACTTTCTGTTTCTTTAGTGTACCCTCTGCTCTGTAAAACATTAGAAATTCTTATAGTCTGAAATAGAGTATTGTCTTGGAATTTTCTGTCCAGTCGTCCTTATGCAGGAACCAACATTAGGGTCTTAGGAATGTTAGAGAAGTTTAATGTTTGGGGAATGGAGCAAATGGAACAGAGTGTACCAATTGTGGAAGAATCCTTGCTTTCTTTTCTATTGGAACATTATTCCAAAGTGCTTCAACAAGGCTCCTAATTCTAAGTAACTGCTGATTTACAAGTGTATTTTCAGACGGATCCCCGTTTTCTTTGGGAAAAAAAAAATAGCGGTGTTGTTAAGCTCTTTCAGACTTTTCCTTAATAAACCTAACCATGGATTCTAGAAGTATTAAAGTAAAATACTTAAGTAGGGTTGTTTGGGACCCTTAGTCTCCACCCTGGAATTAAATGCCACCGAAAATAAACCCGGAATGAAGGGGTTTTGTGTGGCAGGACTAGTGGACTTACACGATTCTTCCTTGAGCAAGTCTCTGTTGATGGAAAATGGGCTTACTTTTCTTTTAGTTGTGTTCTTGACTTTTCTCAATGCTAGTAGTTAACTGTTCGAGCACACCAATGAACAGCTTGTTAGTAGATGTTATCTCATGTTGATTAGGTACTCTTGAGATTTACTGTGCTTGCAAAACACCTGTCTGTATTTGAGCTGCGGTAGGTGGCTGGCTTTTGTGTTTGACTGGAGATTGGCTCCAAGGAAAGCAAATAGCAGTTGGAAAAAGGGAGAAGGGAAAAGAAGGAGTCAGCAAATTTCTATATGCTTTCATTGAAGAGATTTCCCAATTAGAAAGCTTTTGTAAGCTTGACCTTTTTGCACTGAAGTAACCCAGCATTTCATTATGTATTCCATTGAGGTTTTGGAGCTCTGTGCCAGAAAGTGAGAACCGAGGTTGGATGTGAAAGGAATATTCAGAGGGTAAAGCTCGTAGTCAACAAAGTGCTACTTCATAGGCTGGGTCCAAAAATAACCTGTCTGCCATAGGAGAGCAAGCATGGAGGGAACGCCTGATGCTGTTTTGTGCAGTGTTTTAGGTCTTGTTATGTCATCCCAGCATGATTAAAGTCAGGTTTAAGGCAGTATAATTAAAACTTAGGTTTGGGAGAATGCTGCCTTGGTCAGTCTTATACCATGGAAGAATTGTTAATTAGTTTTTTCTTTTTAAGATTTTTATTTGTTTATTTGGGAGAGAGAGATAGCCCGAGAGAGCACATGAGCGGGGAGAAGCAGGCTCCCCAGTGAGCAGGGAGCCTGATGCAGAGCTCGATCCCAGGACCTCAGGATCATGACCCAAGCTGAAGGCAGATACTGAACCGACTGAGCCACCCAGGCGCCCCTCCATGGAAGAGTTATTTTGCAAGGTTTGGAAAGAGTACTTTTCTGCCACATTGGAGGGTATTAACATAATTTACTCTTCTCTGAATAGGGGGATGGTTGGCATCATAGCCTTCTAGTCATTGAGGCTCAAATTAATGATTTGCATGGATCCTGTGGTCAATCTTGAGTAAATAAGAGACAGACCATAGTCTTTGGTTCAGAAAGTTAGCATTGGAATGGATCTCTGAACCAGCCCTGAAAGTAGGAAATGTTATCGTCTGGAGGTCCCTTCTAGGGCAAGCAATAGAATGCTAAAGACAGTAAGTTTTAGGAGTTTATAAATAATGTTGAGTGTAGGAAGGCATAGCACACAGACGTGAAGTTAGCAAGTCAGGAAGTTTGACTAGAAGGAATAAATTAACTCTAGTCACTTTGATGGAATGAGGTCATGGAAGGGAACATAGTTTGTGTTAGGCGGTGGTGATTGTGATGTTGAAGCTGGCCCAGGAAACGAGTTGTCAGGTGTGCCGTCATCCTCATTAATGGTTGCTATTATTTCTCAGGTTTATCGTTATACGAAGAGATGATTTTTCTAGCCTCAACCAGGGGTTCAAAACTTCATAAGTTACAATAGTGAAACACAGAAAAGTTTCCTGCTTACACATACCCTATAACCATCCAGATCCCTTTCCAATAGGCAGTCAGTCTTACCAATGTCTTATATCTCCTGAGATATTTTACATATATATAAGTAAATGTATATCTGTTTATTGTGCTCCTTTTTTTTGGTACCCCTCTTTTAAAACAAATTGTAGTAAATTTTACACACTAGTCTATGTCTTTTTTACACTATTACATCTTGAGGATTATTACATGTAACTATATAAGGAGTTTTCTAATTAAAAAGAAATGCTTTACAGTATTCCCATGAAAGAATGTTACCATTTTTTTTTTTAGTTGGTTCCCTTGTGGATGACTGTTTGAGTTATTTTGAATCTTGCTAATATAAATAATACTAAAGGATTTTAAGAAATATGTTAGGGTTTTATATTCAAAAGTAAATGTTTTTGGGATGCCTGGGTGGCTCTGTCCATTAAACGTCTGCCTTCGGCTTAGGTCATGATCTCAGGGTCGTGGCATTGAGGTTCAGCGGGGAGCCTGCTTCTCCCTCTCCCTCTGTAGCTCCCCCGCTAGTGCTCTCTCACACACCCTCTCTCTCTGTGTCTCTCAAATAAATAAATAATAATTCTTAAAAAATAGTAGATGTTTTAAGTCATAGTAGAAACGTGTTATAGTATAATAGTATCTCAGGTCTGTAGAACATGGTCGTAATTGTTGTATTTGAGTCGTACTGCACTCCTGTGAGGTAAGTCCAGCATTGACCCAGAAGGCAGTATAGCCCTTCAGAACTTGTTTGAGGGGCAGAGGTGGAGGTAGAAGAACCAAGTTCTTCTGACTCCCACTGGGTATCTTTTCACTTTACCCCAAAATGGGGATGTTCCTGTCAGGATGTAGGGAAGTGGTGGTGGGAGAATAATATGAAATAAAACTGGATGAGGCAAGCTTGAGAGAGAGGGATGTACCTGTCATTCTAAAATCAGGATCTTGTTGCCAGGGCAGAGAGGAGCTGGGTTTCTGCTTATGACACAGACATAAAGGCATTTAGACACTGGCAGAACATCATGGGTTGACTGCCATCTTGGAGTATGGTAGTAAGGTAAGCCAAAACATGGTGGTTCTTAGAGAAACTGGAGGCTTTCAGAGTTCCCTAGGTTAGACTGGGGAAAAAACATTATTTAAAATCTGTTACAGGGGGGTGCCTGGGTGGCTCAGTGGGTTAAGGCCTCTCTGTTCGGCTCAGGTCATGATCCCAGGGTCCTGGGATCGAGCCCCGCATCGGGCTCTCTGCTCCTCGGGGAGCCTGCTTCCTCCTCTCTGTCTCTACTTGCCTCTCTGCCTCCTTGTGATCTCTATCTGTCAAATAAATAAATAAAATCTTAAAAAAAAAAATCTGTTACAGGAATGCATTTGGTATAGGTCGTAAAACAGAAACAGGCAATAATAAAAATATAGGATTTTCTAGAGGCCTGGGAGTCAGGGAGGGGATGATAGTAATGGCAAGGGGATGGCTGTAATATTGGTCATTTTTGGCCTCAAGACTGAGTACTGGGAGAGGGCCTTCTTCTAGACACTGGGTGAAAATGTAAGAGGGTAGGTAAGTCAGCCAACATCTGGACTAGAGAGAGTGAGCGTCATGGAGGACAAAACCAGCATGATTCATTCCTTCATCATACGGTTAATACTATTTGGAAATCTGAGTTTAGGCCTGGTTATTAGCCTTCCATCGTAATTACCATATGCTAAGTGCTTACTGTGTTCTGGGTACTCAGTATAAAGCAGGCTGACGTCTCAACAACTTCGCAAAGAATCTGTCGTTACACCTAGTTGAGGGAGCCGAGGTTCGGTTAGGTAACTTGTCCAAGGTCACATATCTTTTCAGTGTAGAGTTATAAGTAGGTCAGCATGACTCCAAGGCTTTTTGTTCTTTCCATGAGACTAGGTGTTAGGCACCAAAACTGAACAATGGAATTCTGAATAACCAGAATTCTGCACTGTCGTTGTAACTATTAATACGTAAGCAGACACCTTGCCTGTTACAGATGCTTTAGGCTGCAAGAGTGGAAGGAATGCTAGGGAAAATGACCCACGGAGATGCTAAGAACTGGCCAGACTCCCTCTGAATAAGCATATTATTTAAAGTCTTGCTCTTGCTGTGCATGTGTAGCTTTAAGTAAAATTCTCCAGGGTCGCTTCCCCCATTAGACTCCTTTTTCTGAAGTCCGTCTCTATAGAGATCACAGAGCTGCCAGAAGACTGTAGCTAGGGGTCGCCAGGACCTAGAACTTTTTTGTGGCGGGGATGCCCGGGGAATCCATATACAAAGAGACCACTCACTGTAATGATGAATTCTGCTATTGTGAAGTTTGAGGGAGTAAGAATCTTCTTGACTTAACAGATTTTGGCTTATAAACCTTAGACTCAACTAGATTTTATTCCCTTCAATCCTTTCACATTATCCTGCAAAATACTGAAGAATACTTACTGGATAATTCTTCTGATTTACTTCAACGACTATTGTAAGGGAGTGTTAATATGGGAGGTTGACAGTTGGGTGAATTAATCACCTGGAAACCGTGGTTCAGCATTAGTCACCGGCTTTTCTGCCAGGTTACACTCCCCCATCCCTCGCCTTAATTGTGGTGAATCTCAGGCATTTGATTTCACAACTCTCAAAGAAACTGACCCTAGTGATAACCCAGGCACATTTCTGGATAGTAAAAATACCCAGGAAAAGAAATTCATCTGCATTAGCTAGTGGTATTAGTTCTCTGTGTCCTAGAATATTACAAGGATGAATGACCATCTTAGGAAAAATGGCCATTTGCACTGTTAGTGTTCTTAAATAGTGGAAACACAACTGAGTGTGCTTTCTGGCCGTGTTCATTTTAGTTCATTGTACCTCTTTTACCTAATTTCTCACCATTCTGTGTTTCCTCACTGTCTCATGAAATCACCACATTTAATCTTAATTTTTTTTTTTTCTGGAATGCCTATTCTTTGTTTCTTCCCTCCTTTCCTTTCTTCTGTTTATTCTTCTAGTCATCCACTGATATTTGCGTGTCTACTTTGTTCCAGGCACTGTAGCAGGCATTGAAACGGGGTGGTGAGCAAGAGAAAGCCATGGTCTCTGCCCACAGCTTACCGTCTATCCTGGTGTTACTGGTTCCTAATCTGACCTGTCTTCAAGGTTTAGCTATTCTTCTGACCTTACATAATCCTCTTTCTTGGACTTCTTTAGCCCTCACTGACTCATCTCTTCAATGAGCTACAGGACTTCAAATTTGATTCACACAAGTTAGTGCATAGTGACATCTCATACTGTGGGCTGATTGTTAAGTGTCTTAGTCTCATCTCATCAGCTAGAGTGTAAGTTCCTTAAAGAAGGAGGCTGTCTTGTCCTTTTTCTCCTCCGCAATGCTGAGCCTAAGTAAGCGGGGAGAAAAGTGTTTTGATTGACCCTGTCCTGCCGAATGTCCAAGTTACCTTAGAAGTCATTGTGAAGATTATGCTTCTTTATTATTTATTTTTATTTTAAAAGAAGATTTACTTATTTAGAGACAGGAAGCGACCAGGGAGAAGGACAGGGGGAGAGGAGAGAATCTCCAGCAGGCTTAGAGCTGAGCACAGAGCGCAATGCGGGGCTCGATCCCACAACCAGAGATCATGACCTGAGCTGAAATCGGGAGTCCGACCTTGCCACCTGAGCCACTTGGCATTCCTTTGCTTTTGTTTAAAAAAATTTTGAATTCTTCCCAGTTGTTTGGCTGTTTGCTGCTTCTCTTAATCTGTGCTGAAGATGAACAACAGTGACCCCACTGATTCACTATCTGCATTTGTATTATTTTCTAGGCGAGAGTTTGTATTTGAGCTGATACTGAACACCTTCTTATCTGGTTCCCCTCGTGACTAATGAGGGATGAAGTTCGTGGCTAAGGAGTGGAGCTAACCTAATGCTGGTCTCTTAGCACTGTGCTTATAATCTTTCAGTTTTAAATGTCCCACCAGTTATTAACTCACTTAAAATGGGAAGCAGACAATGGAGTAACTTAAAATTTAAAATTGAGCTCCTCAAAAACATTAATAGAAATGGGAAATAATCTGTTAATGGGGCCTACATTATTTATATTTATTAATATTGGAACTCAAAACTCTTCCTGAGTGATAAGTGAAATATGGCAACTTAACAGTGAAGGGAGGAGGTTGGGTCATGGAATTAAATGTTTTTCTGAATGTGCTAAAAGCTCTGAGGTAATGGCACTTCAGTGTTGAGAATAAGAAGGTATTTTTTTTTTTTTTTTTTTTAGTAAGGTATTATTTGTCAGAGAGAGAGAGAGAGAATAAGCAGGGAGAATAGAAGGCAGAGGGAAAACAGGCTCCCTGTTCAGCAGGGAGCCAGATGTGGGCTTGATCCCAGGACCCTGGAATCATGACTTGAGCCAAAGGCAGAGGCTTTGACCCACTGAGCCACCCAGGCGCCCCCATTGTGGTTATTTTCAAAAGAAAAAGTACTCACCTTTAGAAATATATGCTGAAGTACAGAGGGATAACATAATACTGTATCTGGGGTCTGCTGAGGAAAAGGAGAAGTGGTCAGGAGTCTAGAGTCCAGTGGCAATTTTTTTATAACTGTTGTGGCTAGCTGATGGGTCCAGGAGGACCATTACACTGTTTGTCTCTACTCATGTGTATATTTAAAAGTTTCCATAATAAAAACAAAAACGAACTCCACAAAAAACCAAAATGCCCAGCAACTTGGAGGTAGAAGTGCCAAGCCTGCCCTTCTGCCTTCTTCCACATTGACTCCAGATAGGACGATGGCTGGCGATCTTGCCCAAATGGAATGCAGTGCAGCTTCCTGTCCCTTGAAGTTTAAATCTGTCTATAATGCACCATCACTGACAGAGCAACAGAAGTCATTCTATTTATCTGGAAGGTTCATCTTGTTTTGGAGGTGAAGATACAAGGTTTAAAAAGCAAAATATAATTAGAGAATAGGGAAATATGGCATAAAATTAAATGCCATATCTAATAGTGCTGATTCAGCACAAATTCAGAGAATAGAAAGAAGACTGGATTAAGGATGAGCAGTTTTGTTTTGTTGTTGTTTTTAAGGATAAACAAAGTTTTTCTTAGGCCGGTGGACTTTGGGATCACCTTTATTTTTATTTTTTTAATTTTTTAAAAGATTTTATTTATTTATTTGACAAAGAAATCACAAGTAGGCAGAGAGGCAGGCAGAGAGAGAGGGAGAAGCAGGCTCCCTGCTGAGCAGAGAGCCGGATGTGGGGCTCGATCCTAGGACCTTGGGATCATGACCTGAGCCGAAGGCAGAGGCTTTAACCCACTGCACCACCCAGGCATCCCTGGGGTCACCTTTAAACAAAGTATAGGAGTTGGATTGCTGACAGTAGTATGAGGACAGCATTTCCAGGGGTGGAAAATACTGTAAGGGAGAGTGGATAAATTTGGATTGGTATATTTTACTTTATTAACTAATTAATTTATTTTAAAAATATTTAAGTAATCTCAAAAAAATTTTAAGTAATCTCTATCCCTGATGTGGGGTTCAAACTCATGACCCTGAGATTGAGTTGCATGCTCTTTCTACTGAGCCAGGCGGGAACCCCTTATTTTATTATTATTATTATTATTTTAAAGATTTTATTATTTTTTTTAAGATTCTATTTATTTCTCAGAGAGAGAGAGGGAAAGCTCACAAGAGCAAGAGTGAGCGCAAACTGGGAGCAGCAGGCAGAGGGAGAAGCAGGCTCTTCACTGAGCAAGGAACCTGATGTGGGCCTCAATCCCAGGACCCTGGGATCATGACCTGAGCTGAAGGCAGACACTTAACCAACTGAGCCACCCAGGTGTCCCTAAAGATTTTATTTTTAAGTCATCTCTGTACCCAGTATGGGGCTCAGACTCATCAACACCAAGATCAAGAGTTGCATCCGAGCCAGCCGGACGCCTCTAGATTGGTTTATTTTAGATAAATGGGATGGACTGGGTTCAGAAAGGACATGAGTTTTTAGCAGAGGCATTTGGACTTGATCTTTTGGCTATAGGGAGCCATTTTTGATTCTTAAGGTACCTAATTATTAATTTGATTTGATGATAATGTAGTGTATTATTAGTTGCATGCTTTGGTACAGAGAATATGACTTGACTGTAGAATTAAAAAATTTTTTTGCAGATAAACTCTTTATTTCTTTGTGCCCCAAAGGACTATTCAGGGACCAGAATGAATATTTCTATTTAAAAAAAGGGAGAGGAAAATAAAAAGAAGGGTTTAGGGGGCACCTGGGTGGCTCAGTCGGTTAGGCATCTGTCTTTGGCTCCGGTTATGATCCTGGAGTCCTGGGATTGAGTCCCATGTTGGGCTCCTTGCTCGGCAAGGGGCCTGCTTCTTCCTCTCCCTGTGCTGCTCCCCCTGCTTGTTCTCTTGCTCTGTCAAATAAATAAATGAAATCTTAAAATAAATAAAAGGAGGGACACTGAGGTACTTAGTGACCTTAATAAAATGTGAGTGAGTCATTGGCAGATCTGGGTTCAGATCTGATATACTGGGTTCTGACCTCCTTTTATACACTTCACTTATATTAAAAGTAATTGTTTTCCATATGACTGCTTTTCTTTTTTATTTGAGGTATGTGGTACATACAGGTAATGTTGACCTTAGGCATTTCTTTTTAAAGATTTTATTTATTTATTTGACAGACAGAGATCACAAGTAGGCAGAGAGGCAGGCAGAGAGAGAGGGGGAAGCAGGCTCCCTGTTGAGCAGAGAGCCCAATGTGGGGCTCGATCCCAGGACCCTGGGATCATGACCTGAGCCGAAAGTAGAGGCTTTAACCCACTGAGCCACCCAGGCGCCCCAACCTTAGGCATTTCTTTTCCTTTTCTTACCTACCTTCTTCCTGGGAATAGTATATTTTTTTGTTCTTTATTTTTTATGTGGTTCTAGCCAGTTTTTTCCCAGCAGTTCAAGACCCAGCACTTCATTATTCCCTGTCCTGCCAGTTTGTTGGGTGGTAGTTTGATTGCCATTGATAAATCTGCCCAATGTAATGTTATGTTCCGAACTCATGCATCTCATTGGTACCACTATGTATCCTGCTTCCCTTCCACCCCTGCAATTTATAAAATGGGATAATAATCCCAGCCTTTTCTGAGATTTTTTGTAAGAGTGTCAAAGATTTGAAAGTCATCTAGTGGAAGGTACTATAAATGCCTTAAGAAACACTATAATTTCATAGATTTTCTCCCCAAAAGTACATTTTAAAGTAATAAAGTAATAAAAGTAATTAACTCGATTAAGACAGAATTTGCATTCAATAAAATGGAATCATTTTATCATTTTTAAAAAGATTTTATTTATTTACTTGACAGAGAGAGACACAGCAAGAGAGGGAACACGAGCAGAGGGAGAGGGAGAAGCAGGCTCCCCGGGGAGCAGAGAGCCCGATGGTGGGGCTTGATCCCAAGACCCTGGGATCACAACCTGAGCAGAAGGCAGACGCTTAACGACTGAGCCACCCAGGTGCCCAAAATGGAACCATTTTAAGTATACAGTTTGCATTTTGACAAATATATACAGTCATGTGATGACCACGCCATCAACATGTAGAACTTTGCTATTATCCCAGAAAGTTCCTTTAGTGCTCTTTGCATTCATTCCCCACCACGCCCCCGCCCCAGAAAACCCCTATTTTGCTGTCACTATAGGTTATCTTTGCTGTTCTGGAATTTCATGTAAATGACCTTAACCAGGTTTCAGCATCCATTCACGGTTGGAGCACCTGGGTGGCTCATTGGGTTAAGTGGCTGCCTTGGGCTCGGGTCATGATCCCAGTATCCTGCTCAGTGGGAGTCTCCTCCCTTTCTCTCTGTCCCTCCCTGTGCTCATGTATGTGCTCTCTCTCTTTCCTCTCTCTCTCTAAAGTAAGTAAAATCTTAAAAAAAAAAAAAGAGATTCATTCACTGTTGTTGTCTGTATGAGTAGTTTGTTACTTTTTATTGCTGAGTGATGAATTTGAGTAATGTCATATTACATGGCTATAAGGGGATTTGTTTATCCAATTTTCTATTGATGAACATGTGATTTGTTTCTAGTTTCTGGCTATTGTGAATAAAGCTGCTAGGAACTTGATGTGGAACTTCGAGTAGACTTATGTTTTCATTTCTCTTGGGTAAACACCTTGGAGTGGGAGGACTGGGTCATATGGCTGGTAGGTGTGTGTTTAGCTTTTTAAGAAACTGCCAAATTGTCTTCCAAAGCGGTGTATAAATTTACCTTCTGTCTAGCAGTGTATGAGGGTTCTAGTTGCTCCATATCCTCACCAACGCTAGGAGGAGAACTTTTTTGCCACTCGTTGTATATGCTATCTTGTCCTTTGAATTTACATTTTCCTAATGACTAATGTTATTGATGACATCTCATGGAGTTACTTGCCGGCTGTGTATCTTTGGTGAAGTACTTGTTCGAAACTTTTGCCGGTTTTTAAAAATTGGGTTGTTTATTTTTTTTAATGTTGAGTTTTGAGAATTCTTTGTATATTCCGGACACGAGTCATTTATCAGATAACTGCTTTGCAAAGATTTTCTTCCATTCTGTGGCTTATCTTTTCATCCCCTCGACAGTGTCTTTTGAGAGCAAGAACTTTTATTTTGAATTCCAGTTTATCCACTTGCTCTTTTATTGAACTGTGTTTTGGCATTTAGTCTTCATCCTGTCTTTTCATTTTTTAAAGTAATAAAGTCGTTTGGAATTTATCGGAGCAAGGCAAGAAGTCAAACCATATTTCACTTTTATGTTGGGTAAGAATCACTAGAGACAAATTATTTTCTATGGGATTGGTTCCTGAATTTTCTCAAGCACAAATTTTCTAGCAATTAGAAGTCAAATGCAGTGCAGATAGATTAATAGTATTTGGGTGTTTCCAGAGAACTCAGTTTGTACGCTGTTTAGTTGCTAATTACCCATCCTTTTCTGTGAAAGAACTTAGGGTCTATTTTAAGGTGCCTTTTTAAAAAAGGGGCTGTTGTAGGTATAAGAGTCCACAAATAAAGATCTGTGTAGTAGCTAATATTCATAAAGTATAAAGTTCCTTAAGAGAACAGGCTCAGTCATACTGTTAATCCTAATTTGTGGCACTGCTTATCAGTAGAAAAGAAATGTAAGCTATTGTTAAGTACTAACCTACTACTGAGGGTAGAATGCCTTGTAGTTGAATTGGAAGAGTGGTCAATCAATCTTCGTTACCCAGGTTTGAGAGTCAGTAATCTTCAAGATCGGAGAAAAAGGCATTATGATCAGGAGGCAGTAAATAGTATTATGTTTCCATTTAAAATACTTTAAGAGAGGGGCGCCTGGGTGGCTCAGTGGGTTGAGGCCTCTGCCTTCGGCTCAGGTCATGGTCTCGGCGTTCTGGGATCGAGCCCCGCGCAGAGAGCCTGCTTCCCCCTCCCTCTCTCTCTCTGTCTGCCTCTCTGTCTACTTGTAATCTCTGTCTGTCAAATGAATAAATAAAACATTAAAAAAAATACTTTAAGAGATTGGGGTGCCTGGGTGTCTCAGTTGTTAAGTGTCTGCCTTGGGCTCGGATCATGATCCCAGGGTTCTGGGATTGAGCCCCGAATTAGGCTCCTTGCTCAGCAGGGGGTCTGCTTCTGCCTCTTCCTCTGCCTGCTTGTGCTCTCTCTATGTCTCTGTCAAGTAAATAAATTAAAACAAAACAAAACACTTCTTTTAAAAAAATATTTTAAGAGATAATGACAAAGGCATAAGGTTTATATAATTTTTGGTGTCTCAGATGATAATGAAGTATGTTATAAATTAGATAAAAGAAGCACTCTGAGTTGTTTAAAAATTTTCTTGGTAGCTACTGACTGATAATACCTTAGAGGAAGCTCAAGTTTCAGCACAGAGGTGATATTGGTGTGATGAATACTGATGGACTTTGATGTTAGTTTTGAGCCTGTTTTCTCTTGACCTGTCTCTCTATGAATTCTCCACACTGCAATCTTATTGCACACTTTTCCTGTACCCTCCTAGATACATGCTCACTGGCATGTGATAAAATTATCAGTGTACATGGAGGGTTTGTTTGTTTTTTTTTTTGGCTGAATACGAGGCACTGACTGTGCAATTTCTAACATTACTGACAAGGTCTGTCTCTCTCTTAGAAGACGAGGAATCTTAAGGGCCTTAACTAAGAATTTAAAACCTGGATATGCTGTTGTCCTGATCATTTCTTTTTACTCACATCTTTTTTGGTAAATCAGGCCAGAGGGATTGTTTACCTTTTGAAAAAAAGAAACTAGATCCTGCAGTTTGTTTTGGTTACAAATATCTGGGCACCTGAATTTACATTGAGCAGAAGATGCTGCCCTGGATAGTGGATGCTCTAGAAGCCAAGAGACCATCTATGCCTCTTACGTATATGGTGAAGGGTAACGACTCTCTTCTCTCCTTTGTGAGGAGAATGCCAGCCTCATTCATTTATGGCTTCCTTTTGGTTATCTTCTGAGATATGGCTACTGATTGTTTTAGATTCATCGTGTTTGAGTGACAGTTTTAGGGAAAGAGGGGGATATTTAGTTCCAAGACCTGGCAGTTTTTTATCATTTTAATAAATTCAGGTCTAATGACATGAGGAATAGTTAGTATTGGGCAGATCTACATGTAATACATTTTGTTAAGCATAAGTAGTAAAAAAAACAAACCCTCTAAGTAGTTGTATAATACATTTTAGCAGCTGAAAATTTTGTGTGTTGTAAGAAACCAGAGAAACTAACTTCTGATTCACACAGAGCAAAAGAATTTAATATTCTAACTTCAGCAGAAGGCAACTAAAAGCAAACTTGAACCACTTTATGTGGTTTTCAGTACGTAGAAATATTTTTTTTTTCATCTTTCCTCATATGTTTTACTTCTTAGTCATTTACTTCCAGTAGTTTCCAAATTGGTTGAGGGAATTAAGGTGGTAACCGAGTTCCCTGTAGTACAAGATTTTCCTGCTGTGTCTATGAACCACTTTTTCTGGAAAAACCCTTCTATTGGCAGTCTTTGTGAGGGCATGTACTTCTCTACACTTAGTGATTTGGGGGCTGAAGCCTGTGTTTAGTCAGAGATGACAAATGGCTGAAAAAAATTTTTTTTTCCAGTTTAGTGATGGAGAAATGATTCAGAATTGAAACTGAAGTAAGTGTGGAGTTACTAGCAGTTAACTCTTCTCCAGTTGCTGTCTGTTACTTGGAGGCATATTTTGAACATGTGGTTTCCATTTCGATATTCTGTGTTACGTTGCTAAATTTCTTGTCTGGTTTAGACACTGCTTTTGGAAATTAGGTTGGAACTAGCTTTGAACGGAGGGCCACTAGAAATTGAACATTGTGGTCTCTTTGGGGAGGAGAAAAGTTGGCATAGTTTTACTTAAAAGATTCTTAGGAAAGTTTTGATAACAATAATATATTTTCCAGATGTTATAAGCTTTTGGGGTTAAGTACTTGTTGAGAAAACCAGGAAGCTTGTGAAAGTATTAGCCTTTTAAGTTAAAACTATCACTCAGTACTTTTTTCTTTTATAATTAAACAAAGATAAGTTTAAAAAATGTTCATCGTAAAGAGTCCATTTATAGAAATTTATGAAGGGAAAAGCAAAATGCTTCCTCCATTCCCGATTTTACTCTGTAGCCGTAACTACTGTTAACAGTTTGGTACATGTTCTTTCGTGTCTTTTTCAGAGCACATGCAAATATTTGTAGGTAGATTTCGGTGGTTTATTTTATTTTGTGCTGGTGCAGCTTTTGTAATTCAGTCTCTTTACATATATAAAATTCTACTTTAATTTCCCCTACCCCCTTTTTTCTTTTAGTTTTTTGAAATCTTAGTATTCATTTTCTTAATCATGTCTAGGACTTTAAAAATTCTTATATGGTTATTAATGCTTCATTATGTGTAGTGTAAGTATTTTCTCTTATATAATTTGTCTTAACTTTTAACTTATGGTGTCTTTTGTTATTTAAAGATTTTATTTATTTATTTATTTTTTTACATGTCTATATTAAAAATATGGAACATTTCACAAATTTTCATGTCATCCTTGTGCTGGGGTCATGCTAATCCTCTCTGTATCATTCCACTGGGACTCCTGGGTTTTATGGTATCCTCAGGAGTGTAGGTACCCATCCGAACAATAAAAATATTCTGTATTTTCTTCTAGTGCTTTGTAAATTTATTTTTAAGATTTAGGTTTTAAATCCACTTGGAATATATTTTCAGTATTATGTGAGATAAGGATCTGGATTTTCAAAAAAAAATTTTTTTTTGGTAGCATTTGTCCTAATAGTTTATCACTTTTGTGCTTATTTGAAATGATCTTGTTAACACAGAATCTTATTTATTTAAAAAGATGTTATTTTTAAGTAATTTCTGCACCTGATGTAGGGCTTGAACTCACAACCCCAAGATCAAGAGTTGCATGCCCTACCTGCCAAACCAGCCGGGTGCCCCTTAAAATAGACTCTTGACAAAGGGTGCTTATCTGTGTACCTGTACTACGTGTTTTAATTATGGTCACTTTATAGAATGTTTTGGAATCTCTTTAACTATTACAGTTGATTCTCCTTCTCTTTTTAAAGTATTCTAATCATAATCATGTGCAAATGATAATTTGGACTCTCCCAATGTTTATGCTCCTTTTTTAGTGACAATATTGAAGAGTAGTTATGGTGGTAATAATACCACCTAATACCGTGCTTCTCAACTTTATGTTTGTGTGCAGAAATTACCTGAGGGATCTTATTAAAATGCAGATTCAAGCAGTTGCGCTACTAGGTGTTTACCCAAAGAATATAGGAATCCTAATTCAGAGGGACACATGCACCCCGATGTTTACTCAACATTATCTACAATAGCCAAATTATGGAAACAGCCCAAGTGTCCATTGACTGATGAATGGATAAAGAAGATGTGGTGTGTGTATTACACACACACACACACACACACACACACACACACACACACACACACACACACACC